>NC_089800.1:1026370-1241837 GCF_029633855.1 Hoplias malabaricus
CGCTTGTTCAGTGCGTGCGCACATTAATGTGGTGATCTGGAGCCCACCAACCCACACACTGTGAAACAAGACCCCAGTCAGTTTACTGCGAGCTGCATAAATCTGAATCCGTTATAATTTGGCCCCCTATCTGAAGAATGTCCATAGACTTAGAAAGTCCAGAGACGTAAGAATTGCCCCGCCCCCTCTTCTGAGTCTCTCCAATCACGTCGCTGGACCAGTGTTTGTGTGAGAGCACAAAGACAACGTTAAACTGACCACAGTAGACACAATGAGAGTGGAGAAATAAGAGCGCGCAGTAAAAACGGAGAAAACAGCTCCTCACTGCTGTGCGCTCAGGGTCGGGGTGAACAGCGAGCGGCTCATTATCATTTAAAGGAACAGGCGCTGTTTACACAGGGGGAGAACACTGCTGTGGGGAATGATCCATCTACTTTGACCAAAGCAGGTCACTGATGTTTCATTAAGCCCCCGGAGCTGTGTTCACTTTGTAAAAAGTAGAGCTTGTTTGGAGATGTGGTGAATGCAGGGCTGAGCCCTGTTGTGTTAATATGGCACGTTTACAGTCCCCTGATCTTAGTTCTGTTTTCAACATCTATGCCTTAAACTTGGGAGGACTACTTCAGGATATACTGGAACATCTGAGCAGTTCTGGGGTCAGAGATTGGACTCATGCCTTATGTCATAAAGGGAAAACTGTAACTCAGATCTGTCACTCAGCTCTGACTTTAAGATGAACAGTGTAGTTCTTTTGGCCGGCCCCATGAGCGGCGGCCATGTTTCCGGTGTGTGATGGGGAGATATGAGGAGAAACGAGAGGAAAGGGAGCATGGATGGGGATGATGGCTAGCTGGAGAAGTGGAGGATACACGGTCAGAGATGGCTTTCCTTCCTGGATGGGCTGAGATAAGCCCCCTGGCTTGGCCTGGACCCTAACGCTGGCACTCGCAGCGGCACTCTCCTGCTTCCTGTCCCACCACTTCAGCCGCTGCCAGAGGAAGAGAGCTTTGAGTGGCTCCAATTAGTTGTCTAAGCCCTGCCAGCTGACAGCAGCCACCACAAGCCGCTGGCGCTGATGGGGCCTGAGTGAGGGACTTGTCTCTGAGAGCTCTTCTCATATTAAGAGCTGACAGAGTGGAACTTACTAGAACCCTACAGTTATCTGCAGTCTACTGCCAAGCCTGAAGCACTAGACAATATAGATTTTATACCTTATAGAGGATCGGCATTGTAGGCCATTGGTCATAGATGCCTTTAAAACAGCAATGAAGTCAGGACTATCTCCAAAATGGTAGGAAGGCAAAACCTAGTTAATGAGAGTTGAAGGAATAGTAGTTCTGGATATTTATTATTTTTTTCACTATGACATACATTAGAATTAGAATCAGAATCGCTTTATTGGCCACTGTGCTGCACACAGGAATTTGTTCTCTGCATTTAACCCAATCCGTGCAGTGAAACACACATCTACAAACACACACTAGTGAACACTAGGGGTCAGTGAGTAGTGCGCAGCCCTAGCCCCAGCACCCAGGGAGCTGTTGGGGGTTAGGTGCCTTGCTCAAGGGCACTTCAGTCATGACCTGCCGGCTCTGGGCATCGACCCAGCAACCTTCGGGTTACAGCCCAGTTCCCTCACCACCAGGACACATTCATTTAATCATCAGAGTCACAGACTATTTTACGCGCACTGTCAATCACACCTGCAGTATACTTTCATAACTGTCACCTCTGGACAATTTCAATTTCATATTTAGATTTATTCAAAACATTGAACTATTTCCATTGATCCATTGATCATGACCTCACTCAATGTCAAGGAGGGCTGGTCTAGAACCAGAAATTTTCTACTGACAGTGTTCAGAGTTTACGCTGATGCTACATCGTAGTAATTAAAAGTGCTGTGACGATGTGAGAGCGTGTACACACATGGCTTTGATCAATATCATAACTCATTCACATGAAACTGACCTGCAGGACTCTGAGCGAAGTGTTTGTCAGCGAGAGACAGCATTGATGGTGATCATCTGTTTTTCTCTAAGAATCTGTTAAGCCCTTCCACAGGAGAACTACGAAAAAGTGAGCAACGCTTTTCCTCAGAGGCCAATTAAAATGGCAGAACAGCATTCTGGGTACACTGTCATCTGTAAAGACTAGCGAGGAATCAGAGACTTCTGGGAAAACATCACAGTGGGGACCTTTTAAACTCAGTCCCTTGGGTGCACACGGTTGGGCAGTCTACGTATGTGCATGCATGCGAGGATTGCAACACTGTAATGTCTTTAATTTCTCATCTTGCTGATCACAAGTGGTCATGAGGACCCTCTATGCACTTATTACAATCTTCACTGAGGATGCAGGCTCAGGAGAGGCCTATTATCCCCAAATTTCTTGATAGGACCAATCAGAATGTTCAGTTTTCATGGCAGTCTCATGGTGGAGAGCAAAGTACTAAGATGCTTATTAAATAAAATGAGATGTGTTCTGTTTCTGATCTGAATGGAGCCACTGCAGATTCCCAATGAACTCATGTGAAAGCAAGTGCAGCTAGGTGCCTGTCGAGACTGCTGACCTCATAGGTCTGTTACATTTGCTTGTATCTGAACTGAGCACAATTAAGGTGTTTGGCTCTAAATTGATGTCATCATCAATTTGTAGAGATTTGAAGAGGACGCAGGGCTTAGGTCTCTATTGGGGACTGGGCTTTAAGGCCGATATATGCTTCTGCACTGACTGCGTTAACGCAGAGCCTATGCTGTAGCCTGCAAAAGAGCCCTATGCCAATGTGATTGTTTATACTTTGGCACTGCTGTCTGCGTCGCTCTGCATTTACGAGCCAAACCACTAGGACTGAATTCCAAATATCTTGGTCCATCCAAAATACTACACAGGGTAGTGGTGTAGTGTTCTTCATTCATTCATTCATTGTCTGTAACCCTAATCCAGTAAAGTGCACTATTTAGGGAGTATAGTGCTAAATTGGAACAGAGCCCACCAAGACGTCCATATTTTCCGCTTGTTCTAACTTCTTATTCATTCCATGATGTCCAAACCCACCAGGAAATCTATCACCATGAATTTGTTGCTGTCTGCAGTCTCCGTAGAGTGAAGAAGAGGAGTTTCCTGACTTCCTGTCTATTTCCTGACTTCCCTCCTCAATAACAGTTGTTACGGTCTGCATTGGCACGATGCACAGTTTCTGGGGAGATGTGCGTCAGACTACGGCGTAGGAGGTATGCATTCACTGTGCCATATGTTTGATGCAGAATGGTAAATTGCCCTTTAGTCTGCAGTGTGTCTTTCCCAGGATGCAAAGAGGATGCGCTGGGAGTTTTGCGCTGATAGATCAAGATTTAAGAAATGTTTTTCCCAGGAGTTCTATACAAATATAAATCCACGATACTGGGAAACATTTGTAGGAATATAACAGCGCTTTAAGACCTGAGCACATTCAGTTATGCACTGGTTGCAGTTGTTTACAGGTCCTCATTAAGTGACCAAAACAAGCCTCTCGGTCAATCACGATTATTTATAACTGCTTCTTTCTCAGTCAGGTTCACAGTCTCTTTACTGGTTACTGGACATTTTAGATGCCGTGGCCTGCGCTGAAAGTTAATAGACATAGCAACAGTAACTAAGGAATCTGAGTTTTTGCAAACAGTCAGTGGATCTAAATCTAAATATTTTTCTACATTGCTTTTAATGATCCATGGGTTTGTTCAGCGCTCTCTGAGTCCAGTAAATCCTCTCACAGTAAAGGTCCAGATCTTAGTAGTGCACACGTTATACGTTCTATATTCTGGGGTTCTCAAACACAGACTAAAAGCTATATTTTCTCTTTTCCACAGCCGGTAACATTTATACAGGATGCAGTTTGGAAGAAATGACACATGCTCTTACTCTGTGTGTGTGGGTGTATGGCTCCACCACAAGACGCTGACAATTAATATGGGCTGTGTCACTGAACTCAAATATTGGCTCGGTGTCTCTCTGTCTCTCATCACATTAGCTCTAAAAGTCATTGTGCTCTAGGCATTGGAGGATATGGAAATACTCCCATGTTGCGATTATTTTGCTTTATGTTGTAGTCTCTGCTAATTTTGTTAGGTACGCTGTACTAGTCTGTCAGGGTTATTTTATCAGAAACACGTGTGAGTTTGTCCCAGTTTGTCACCCACCTCTACTCTGTCCATCGATGGAAAGGGTCCAGTATTTTGTTTTTAACAAGGTGCCATTCTCAGTACAACAGCCTTTGCGTCATTGCTACAGGTAATTTCCATCTCTGTAGTCAGAACCTCGTCACTGGTGAAGCGCTAGAGGATGGACAGCACAACTGTGCGCTACAAAGGAGGTGTTTCTATTAAAGTGGTCAGTGAAGTCTAGTAACCTTCAAAAAAAATAAAAATAAAAAAATAAAAATAAAAATAAAAAACCACACACAGCAAAGGTGCTGCTGCTGAGAATAGACCACCACCTCAACAATAAACATCCTGTGTCCTACGGTGGTCTGGTCAGTGTCTGTAACCTATGTAGTCCTCTTATATCTGCACTTCAGGTTTTTTTTGTTCTTTTATTGTATCATTTTAATTGTTTAATTCATGTTAATCATGTTTTCTTTTATTATGCCTTTTCTTTTCTAGAAGAAACATGAACAAAGCCGATACATTTTTGAAAAGCATCACTAACAGACACACAATCATCACATTTTGAGCAGTTTTACCTTAAATTAACATCTAAATATACATTTTATTGCATTATTTTAATTGCTTTATTATTGCTCTTAATTTAACTCTATTTTTATTGTTTCTTTAGACTCTAAAGCACTTTGAATTGCCCGTGTAGGAAAGGTGCTCTATAAATAATAAACTCGCCTTGCCTTGCCTATATGGGAGGTGTTGTCTCCAGTGTCTCTACACCAACACCGCACTGGGTGCAATGACAGCAAATTAATGCTGTTATAATTAACAAACAACACATCGTGCAGCTCTAGTAGGAAAGTATTTTCCTCTCGCCTTATGTGAAATGTGTAGCTGCACGTCATCAAATGTAGTTACACATATTTTATCAGCTACTGCTAATAGGACTGCGTATATGAAGATGATACATTGGTGTATTTACAGACTCTATAAGAAAGGCACTACTTTAAGTCACCTGGAAAGGTTAACACGTCGTACTGTGTATAATGTGTAACCACACAGTTCCAAGAAGCGATATACAGAGGGGACTACGGGGGGATTTTTGTGTTGCTGTTGGCAAACTGTCAGGTTTCAGCTTGTCGCCCGGAAAGCAGACTCCTGGCAGAGGCAGCAGCAGTGTGAATGTGATGAGGGAAGTGGAGGCCCATGCGAAGCACTAAAGGAATAATGGGAATGTTCTGACTCACCGTTTCTCTCTCTCATGCTCCAGCTTCACTCGAAGATCCTGTCCAAGCAACAAAAACAGGAGAATGGAATGAGTGCAATGGAAAGTGGCCTGGCCTGGCACGTCCAGATCCAAAACCCACACTAGCTCTCACCATCTGTTCTACTCGGGGAAAGTGAATAAACATTTATTGATCTCACGTAAATAGCTCAATGGAAGAAGAAGAGCGGATAGAGGAGTTTCGGTTTCCCTCCATGTTGTACACATTGGCACTACCCCCTTTGGGGGTCTGTGATATCTTAAATTTGGCAAATTTGTGAAGGAAATAAATTTGATAAATATGTTTTTTTACAGAAACTTGATCCAGTTTTATTCTTCACCTTATTTTAAAGGCAGTTATATCACAGTGAACATCCCCAAATATGGGCAACCAACGCTGCAACATACGACAGCTTCTAATCATTAGCTGAAAACCCCTGAAGAGACTATAAAAGGACAAAAGTGAATAAAAAGTATTAATACATTCAGTGAGTTCATACGTGTTATTCTGGTCCTGAATACGGTCTGTATGTGATTTCTGATGAAAGCAGAAGTGAGAAAATAATTATTCCATAAAAGGAGCCTGCAGTTTCAATTCTACAGTGTTACTGCCGAAAAACACTGCGTTACGTAATTGTCTGAATCACCTGAAAGCCGAATTATCCAATTCACCGCATCACTGGATCAACTTAATCACTACTACCGAGTTATCTAATCATTTAAATCACTTTGTCCCTTAATCATCTATATCACTGCATCACCGCATCAAATACAGCACTATCACTGACTCATCTAAACCTTTACACATGTCATTTACATCATATTCATTGAATGAATCATCTGAATCAATGCATCACTGAATCAATTAATCAGTAGTAAGTGAATCATTATTTGATTGTGGCATTAAACCCTCTAAAACAGGGAATCGTTCAAATCAGTGCTTACTTGAATCATATGAACTAGGAGCAGTATACGTCAGTGGTACATAGTAGAGTACGACTAGATATTTCCTATAAAATGTTTTCACAACTTCCACCACTCACTTTCACACATTCTGGGGAGACATTGTACTGTCAGTTCCCTTAACCGCACTTAAGGGATGTTTACTAATGGCCTTCGTGGTGCAGTAGTTGTGAGGGCATTATATTATTACTTTAGCATTAGCATTAGCATTAGCATGAAACTGTTTCTCACTGCCTCAATTTTCAGGTATTTGTTTTGTTGCCAAACAACACTGAAGTGTTGTTCCAAAAGGAGAAGAAGAGTGTGTGTGTGTGTGTGTGTGTGTATATGAGTGGGCTCACAAAATATGCGTGCAAGCAATTTATCTTTTGCTTTGACTTTTGTCCTGTGTGGAGTGATATCACTGTGGGGAAAACAACAGTGATGAAAGAGACCACACACACACACACACACACACAAAGGCCAAATGAACTTTATGTTATGCATAACAGCAGGATGTAAAGGTTTAAAAAGCTTTCAGTATGGTCAGTCTTTTTTCAGTCTTTTTTAGCTGTGTCCTGTTTAGGAACCTTACCAACAGTGCATTAACCTCCATTCAGTTCTACGGGATTATTTTAGGACTCCTGATACATGAGCGAAACAGGAACCTAAGAAACCCTGAGGCTACATTCAAACAACGGAGCATACATTACTCAGAATGCCATTATATCATACAACAGGATGAGGATTTGGCCGAGGGGCTGCAGAAGAGAGAGATGCATTGTGGGGAATGTAGTTTTAAGTGTAGTTACCTGTTTGTAGGTTTGGGTCCTGCCCTTGGGCTTGTGGCTGCTCAGCTGGTAACAGCGCAGCGCTGCCAGATCCTTCATGATTGAGTTTAGAGCCTCCTCGTCATCTGTAACACACGAACAAAGCCGACACGGTTTTGAAAAACAGAAAAATAAAGCATCACTAACAGAGATGTAATCATCACATTTTGAGCAGTGTTACCTTAAATGAACATCTAAAATGTACATTTGACCTTTTTATCGATTGCCTACGATTCTCATGCTTTAATCACAATCAGACACCGACTGTCTGTAAACATGATGCTTGCGCATGAAAAGGTTAACCCAGTCAGCGTGGAGATAATGCCGCAGCATTGTGTCCTGGCATGTCCCAAAAGGGACGCTAAAGGAAGCAGCTCGTTTTCACAGAGATTAAAAATAGACGCTGCCCTCGTATGATGAATGGCGGTGGTGTGTCCTCACAGGCTCAGGGAGTTCCAGCCAGACCAGTATTTCCACTTCAGATTCTATCAGTCCATTTTCCATCACCAGGATTCACACTCTGTATTTCCATACCAGCGCCAACCACTGCCTGCTTCTTCACTGCTCACATGAACCGGCCGGTCTGATCTGGGGTCAGTTTACAGGATGCTGGACACGTGGCTCGCCACAAGTCTCTCTGCTAGCAAGCTACTCTTAGCGCTACGTCTGAACAGTCTGCATTAATTGTGTTGTTTCAAATTAACATTGCAGCATAATTTTTAATTGTAAACAGTTTCCATATATTAAAGTCCAGGCCTGTGCTTTTTTGGTGTTGTGGTTGTGATGTCACAGCACCTGGGGGGGTCTGCTGACCTGTGATTTGTCCAGCTCATCTACAGGCTGTTCATCAGCTGCACTTTATTGGGTTGAAATATCCAAACTTAAGACAACACTGTTGATAATTTAGGCTATAATAAGCAAAATAGCTCCTCTTGTTTGAAAGCTGCATTCTATCAACCCTTATTAGCATTAATGCTAATGGCTTGATCTCTTCTAGCAGGTTTACTCTGGTTCACAGCCTCAGGTTTATAACTCAAACCCTCTTTAATACACATGCAAAAGAGAGAGGCAGAATTGTGTTTAATACTGCAACATCCACTGTTAGCACAATGCTAAAGTCACTAGTCCAGTCAGCTGTGAAGCTCTGACAAGCTTTTATTGCAACAGGCTTCAAAGAGACTGTGATAACGAGAAAAAAGCGCAGAGTGAACAAAGAGGTTTCTTTTAAAGTAGCCCCAGTGAAGCTAAGGCTAATAAGCTAGCCCTTCTCCCCTTAGTAACTGAAGAAAAACTTAGCTTGAAGACAAAAAGCCAATTACTTACTTCCCGAAGACTCAAGAAGGCTTTCTACACAACTTATCAAGATTGGAAGTCTATTTACATCGAAAAGAAGAGCATTAGCATCCTCTGAAACATTAAAAAAGCCCACATATCCGCTGCCACCTCGTTAGCCACCATCCAACAAACGGGGAGTAATCATGCAAATAAGCATCCGCATTAACATATCAAGAGCTCGTAATGGAGGCAATTAGCTGCGTGTATTAAGTACAGCCTGAGCTCAAGGTCATTCACCTCTGCTGTCACTGAGAAACCAGGACACAAGGCACTGCCGTGTTTACGGTGGATAATCAGTGGCAGTTCACTGTTCCTCTGTATTTCATCTGTGGTCAATTTTAGTTTTTATTTTTGGTCTTGTGTTTGTGGTAAGTGCTGTCTCATATAAAAGACACCACAACGTCCTCAGGCAGAAATGTTGATGACTCATGGTAGACACGAGTTTCCACTGTTTTCCAAAAATTCTGCCAGCTATGGCTGACATACCGTCTGCACGTCCAGCAAACGACTGCTGACAGTTATTTTTACATTTAAATGGATTTGATCAAAAAGTGAGCGTTACATTCTGGAGGGAACTTTCTAGGGCACTTAAGAGAGAAGGCCTTGTGATTTCTAGGAACCCACAAAACAACACCTGTAATTCAGAGTGCATTTTTCATTTGTTAGTAGCATTAGGCTAATGTCTGCTATAGTATAATAGTGTAGCTATAATAGTAGTACTACTCATATCACTGTGATCAAAGTTTGGGTTTTGAAACATAACGAATGAAATATGGGACCGTTAGCTTTTACTACCCCGGTATCTAGGACCACAGAACCGACTGAGTGCTCTCAGTCTAAGACTTCTGGACAGAGGGCTGGGTCATTTTTCACTGCATGGTTCCTACGTTACTCGGCTCTCTCTGTACTTGGTACTTGGATTGTTTTTTACTACCACAGCACCCCAACGAAACATAGGATGTGACACTGCAAAACACCCTCACTAACAGCGGCAGTGAGATTTGGAAATGACAACAACGACGGTGGTCACTTTAAATATTATTTCTTTATCGTGTTTGTGCATGTTGTTGCTTTTTGGGGCTGAACAAGTTCCTTGTTGCACTTTGCAAAGTTTACACCTCACAGTTTAGCCCCTAATCCACAAGCAAGCATGCACTTACAGAAAGGAAACCAAAAAAGTACATGGAGTAGAGTGGTGTATATACCACACAGTGGAAAAACACTGTATTTAAGTGTATATTTTATTTAGACTTTATTGTTCAAAATGGCATTAGAGGTTGCCTAGATACATACTTTCACAACAATCAATACTGATCCTTCTGATGTAAAGGATACTGCCATTTTAGAACACATTTGTGAAGTTATTTTCCTGAAACTCTAAACCTAAAGTGAGCACCAGAAATGATCATCTTAGTATTTCCTGCTGATCTCTCTCTGATACCGATACCTTACCTCAAACAGGTGCCTTCTCATGATTAGTTTCAGTTTTTACACGTGAGCAGCTCTAATATAAACAGAGTGGAGAAATTGTGAGCATCTCAGCACAGAACATCCTCTCAGCTAAACTCTAAAAATACCAGAGTTCAATTAACTGCCAATAAATATTCATCTCAAGTGCAAATGTACCTTTCAGGATCTCTGTCGAGCTGAGCCACACACACACACACACACACACACACACACACACACACACAGCGCTTTAGCAGTGAGGTGAGACTGAGAAGCAGCTGATTAATATAAAAACCCACAACGAACCCACAATATGAGATCAGAGAGATGGAGAAGGTGAGGGAAGACCCCGCTGTATCTCTCCCAACAAAAACAACCCACACTCATTTCTTCTAGCCCACGAACGATACCCTGATAAAGGCCACAGAAAAGCTAAAAGCCATACTCTATACGCAGCAGTAGCTTGTAACGACACATCATGAGACTTAATATTAATAAGAATTATGGAATCTAATGCAGACACACTGTGTAACCACTGTAATCTTTCGATAGCGAGCACTGATCCACGCTGCACACACATCCAGCTCATTCCTGACACGCGCCTTCTTAGTGCCGTCTTATTAAGATTATATAATCACTGGATGCAGCTGTTTCTTCAGGTTTTGCTTTGTATAGAGACAAAGGAGCGTTATCCAGTATCTGGATCCAAACCCTGATCTCCCTAACATTCTTGTGGCTGAATGCCATCAAACGCTTATAAAAAAAGTTACAACATCTAGTCTAAAGCCTGAACAGTGTGTGTGAATAACATAAAAACGGCTGAGTAGTAAGTGTGCCGTGGTAATCCCCTCGCTCGTGAGTGTGTGTGAGTTGGAATGAAGACGAGCCGCAGGTGTGATGGATGAGCTCATCAGAGATATGTTTACAGATAATATACAGTGAAGATGAGGCAATAGTATGAGACAGGAATCCTGAGGAACTCACCTCTAAAAACTGGTCAGACGTCATTTATTAATAACACAACAGAGTCACAAAAGAAACTCTCAGCACAGGTGTGCACCAACAAGCTCCATTACTGATTTAAAGTGACCATGTGTGATTGTGGGGAACTGCAGTTCCCTCTGGTTTGTTTACATTCAGAAGCACAGAGTCTTTTAAAGTGGATCAGAATCTTTGAGGAGAAAAACAGCTGGTGTCTTTCTGTACATTTTTATTCATTTTTGAATGAATAGAAACTCACTTGTAACTTGAGTGGTTTGTAGCGTGCAGTTAGAGTCCTGAATTTAGAGAGTGTTCCTACTTAAATAATCTGAAGAAGCAAAAATAAGTCACTACTACCCACCCATGGAGCAGGAACAGAGCAGAATCCTCATCACTTTTCATGATTTTCAACACTAGGAGTGCTCCACAGTTAAAGTCAAGCTGAACTCAATGTGGGACTGGTTTAGTTCCTCGTTCATGCTCTGGGTTGAATTATTACGCCACTTCATTTAAAATACAACATTCTTGCTCTTGCTTTGTAATCATAAAAAAAAAACACTTGTTCAATGCCTGTGTACATACATTTGTGTATCAGGAGCCTACCAACCCACGCACTGTGAAACAAGTTTACACAATTTAGAACCATACTGAGTAAAACCTGTAAAAGTGAGAGCTTCTGCTCCTCGCTCCTCACTGCTGTACGCTCGGGGTCGGGGTGAACAGCGAGCGGCTCATTATCATTTAAAGGAACAGGTGCTGAAAGCGGGCGTTCTGAAAACAGGGGGAGAACACTGCTGTGGGGTTTGATCCTTGTGGTATTTTAACCAAAAGCAGGTCACAGTTGTTTAATTAAGACCCAGGCTGCGTTCACTTGTGGAAAAAGGCAGAATATGTCTCTGCTGACATCTACAAAATGCGTCAAAGTGAAAGGTAAAGCTTAACCCTGGCACCAGCTCAGATTTCCATTTATCTAAAGCACATTCGCACTGTTTTGGGGAGATAAAGCAATGGCAGAATAATGAAACACAAGTTTGGCTTCTGCACATCATTGATCCAAAGTAATGATGTCTCTGTGTAGTTTACATTGTAGTAAATTTGTCATAATATAATGCTTTGCGCGCACTCTTCATCTCTCTCTCTCTCTCCTAAATCTCCTTACCTCCCCACTGTCACTTTCCAGTCTCTGATGCTCCCTCTCTCCCACCTCTCATTCTTTCTCCACCCCTCTCCCTCTTTCTAGTCTGTAAGTCACTCCCTCCCTCCTCACATTTACTCCATCTCTCTCTCTCTCTCTCTTATCCTTCTCTCCCCCTCTCTCGTACTCCCTCTCTCTCTAAGAGGCCAAAGCAGCACTCTAAGACCGAGACGCCAAGGAGACCAAACAAACAGAAGGAGCTACTCTGCCACCATGGCCAATAAATCAGCCGATGACATCACACACACACACACACACACACACACACACACCTCCTACACAGACCACAGCTGTTGAGACACTAGCGGCTTAGACAGCATTACCTCAGAGACTAAAAGAACACGCTCTTCTCTCAGACCACCGAGGGAAGAACCCAGTGTGGTCCACCCACAAACGGCCGAAACCCCACACAGCTGCTGACATTAAACTGAGCTAAAACAAGATGTTACAAAATGAACAGTCGGCTAAATATCAAGTTTCTCCTTATATCTGAATTCAATCAATCGGCCGAGACACGCTTCGTCTCTGAAGTCTGCTCCTTTAGCTTTAACTGGAGCAATGAGGCTAAAGATGCTGACAACTAATGGAAGCTTACACACACACACACACACGCACACACGCACACGCACACGCACACACGCACACGCACACATACACATACACGCACGCGCACACGCACACGCACACGCACACACACACCAGCACCGTGCACACTGTATGTCTCAAAGAGCACAAGTGCCTCAGAGGAGGGCTTCCTTTATAAAGTAAAGCTGTTAGCAACATTAGCCGGACATTAGCAGGAGATTGTAGCAGGGCGCTAGAAGGATAAAGGCCTGGGTCTGTGTGGGTTGCTCTGCATGTGTGAGAGGCTCTGGACCCTAAGGCCACTGCTGTACCTTTGAAGGGACACATGTGCTGGGATCAGACTACAAGAACTAAGCGTGATTTTGGCACGATTTCTTCGGAACCGAATCTGAGCATCGGAGGCGAGTAACGGTCATGTAGCGTGACGTAATCAAAGATCAGCGATGTGCACCTGGGACGCCCCACCACGAAAAAGGCCTGCATGTTCGAATGTTCCTTGACGATGACCAATAGGAGACAGAGCGCACACATCTGTAAACACAGAGAAGAGAAAGAGGGGAAAAAACGAAACGAGGAAATGCTCTTGACAGGTAGCACATTAGCTCAAGTTCTCTTTGCAGGAGAAAACACACAGGAACGGGTCCACAGTCATGTCTTCTTCTTCTTTTTGGAACACAAAGCCGCCAGCAGCACACACAGCGCTTCTGTAGCAGTGATTGACAGTTTCTTGCCCCGCCTCCCCGATAATCTCCGAACCCACACGACGTAAACGAAGAGTGGTCCGTGTCAAACGTGTAGTGCCCCCAGTCTCCCGACCGAGACACGGCACGAGTTAATAGCTCTAATCTGACACAGTGACCATCTGCTCCCTCAGAGTACAGCATGTGGTAAAGGACAGATCTAAAACATAATTCAAATGTAATATAGAACTCTAATTTGAACTAACGCAGTACGTATGAGTTGTACACGATATATTAGCTCAGTAAATGCAGTTTGGAAAAGGGAGTATTTTTGCTGAACTGTTCCTTTAAAAGTACCTCTGTCTCTTCACTGTGACACATTTCGTATGCTGCCTTTTTAGAGGCCGGTTCTCTTGATTAAGCAGAAGCTATTCATGTCTTTGAATGACACTGCGAGTCAAAGAGTGCTGCCGGGAAGTTTGGAAGTGCTTTCTCTGGATTGCATCATCTGGCTGTGTGATGTGTGTGCGCGTGTGTGTGTGTGTGTGTGTGTGTGTGTTGAAGGAAGCATGCTGGGAGTTGGACTGAATGAAGACATTGAGGGGGATTTCCCCGACGCTGCACATCACATCATCACAAAGGCATCCAGTGAGATTAGCGGAGCAGAACCTCCAGACCCTCGCTGATACACATTTACACTGACACAAGAGGAGCTTTGTTTTTACCTTATATCTGCAACCATTAGCCATTTCATAAGAAACTAACTTGATGTTTACAGTTACTGATAGTAGCTCACCTCCACCAATGAACAACTGCTGACCAGATCTCAACCCTCCATTTCAACCTCATTGCTCATTAGCAGCTCAACACACAGATCCAACAGCGTCGTAGTTCATCTGATAATACATTAAAGTATATTTCATCTGATTATATGTATTATAAATACAGTCTCAGAGTGACCGTAGGGTAACTGTGAATCTAGAAGAGCAATTGTAAATCTAATATATTAACTGTTTGTGATAAAAATGGCAAAGAAATGCATGCACCACAGTTGTACGTAAGAAACTGGTGTGTAACCTGGTGTGTACACAGAAGTGCAGCTTCTCTTTTCCATAACACGAGCTTCAAAAAACAAAATGCCTCTCATTCCTTCAAGCCAGAGAGTGCTGTCCCAACCTGTGCGTTAATGTTTAACCGAGGGGATGATGTAAGAGCTGAGGCGTGTTTGGGTTTGATCTGCTGTAACTCAGCTGTACAGTGTACTGCAGCCTTCAGCAGCGATGGGGGAAATCGAGGGTTCCTGAGGGGGCTGGAGATCTCAGAGTTATTTCGAATAATACATCGACTCATTAAACGACACACATCCTGGAATTCTATTAAAGACGTGTGTGCGCTAGTTCTAGCACAGAGTTTGTGTTTTTATGTCAAAAGGTGATCAGTTACAGTTAGAACACTGTTAAATCATCTTCTTAGTGACCCCTCGAACGGCTCGGCGAAACATTCCCCCGTATCTGTACATAATGTAACTGTTGCATCATTTAAGGTGGAAGACTAAGGGTGTTTTCACACCCACTTTGTTTGGTCCGGACTTTTCAGTTTTAGTCCGAACCAAAACCACAGTTCGGGCCAAAGGACCAAAAAAGAGGTGGCCTCGGTCCGGATCAAACTGAGCCATGGTTGGGTTCGTACGCAAGCGTGAAGACACATTTTGGATGTTTCGGACCAATTACAGGAAGTTGAGACACTCAATGAACAATAGAAAAGAAAAAAACGAAAAAGAAGTAAACAGGAGCCACTGTGACACCAAAACTTACCGGATCAAGTGTATACAGTGTGACCAAAACAGGAACCTTGGTACGGACTTTCAGGTGTGAAAACACTCTAAATGTTTCTTTTTTGGAATTGTGCACAGTGTATTACACCACAGCTATTAATGAGAAGGCTGAGTTTATGGACATTGCCTTAAGCAACACACTGTCACACTGTCTGCTGTTGTCATATGACAAGTATGACAGGATCATGACTGCAAATCTCTCAGAAGAACCTCAGAAACCGAGTGTTGAGAACAAAGCTAACCTCACTCTCTGACCAGATTAGAAACATTAAAACTGACATTTTCACGAACCATTAGACGTTTTATTTCTAAAAATACAACAAATCTATCCTAAGTCTAATGTCTAACTCTCTTCTTTGATTATTTCAACTTCTGCAACTGCTTCTTTCCGGTCAGAGTTACAGTCCAAAGATGACCTGGAATCAGTGGGTTGAAGGCTGGAACACACCCTGGAACACACTCACCCAGTCACTCACTCACACCCAGTCAATCCACCTACAAACCTGTGTTTTGTACTATGTGAAGAAACAGGAGCACCCAGAGGAAACCCAAACAGACACTGAGAGAACACGCCAGACACCTTACAGGCAGTGACTCGAGTCCAGGGTCCAAGACAGGACCCCAAGACCCTGGAGCTACACAGTAGATTTTCACTTTAGCAGCACCTGCTATGAAGGAAAAAAGCACCTGCTATGAAGGAAAAAAGCACCTGCTATGAAGCTTTTATAACTTTGGGAAGCAGGATCCTACCTTGTGTGTTTCGGTGCTGTCCAGGTCCATTTCGGAGATCGTCATCTGTGAACCACACCAACATATATTTCATTGAAAGTGAAAAGACATTTATGCAAATAGTTTTTCATAATCTGTGATCATAAACAAACACGCTAGCATGGGAAAACACAGAGAGACGTAAACGTGAACACACCACCTCTCAAACAAACGTGAACACACTCCGAGCTCATTCCAAACCGTTCGAGAGGATGAAGGAGTGCACTAGAGGCAGGTAAATGGGAAGGTTTGCTGGAAATTTCTTAGGGTCTGTACATCCTTTACATTTTCAGGTTCTCATCACGTTATTGAGTGCTGTCAAAGCCTTTCAATAGAGAGGAGTTAAAGCCTGCTCCAAATTTGTCACTAGATTATGTCATGCGCTTGTTATCAGATTTGTGACGTCACTGTGGTGCAGTCCTGGTGTCTCTGTGGTGCTATGGAAAGTAGATAAGGTTTGTCTAAAAAGCTTTGAAAATTGCCATCGTGCATTTTTTAACAATGCTTTAGTAAAAGTGTCTAATGAGTGGTTTAAACCTACGTAGAAAATATTAGAAATGCATGTAATGTATCATCACACTTTCTACTTTTGCTTTCCTTAATGAAGCTTCTGGAAGATGAATCATTTAAGATGATACCTGCTCTTATTGTTTGGCTTTAAATGAGTTTAATCCCATGCTTCAGGAGTTTTAATGCTGTAAATGTCCAGGGTGTTCAGCACCGGCTTAAAACCAGAGGCTGCTGACTTTCTGAACGGCGAACCTCCACACACTTCCATCTGCTCGTCCTCTTTAGACTTTAAACAGCTCATAAATGACCTCATCCTTTTGTAAACATAATGCGTAAAATGTGGTACATGCAAAAACGTTCACATCCTTAAAAAGAAGTCAAGAGATAATCGTGATGATTGTGAATGAGCAGAACACACAGAGGGCGGGGCTTTACTTTTTTCTATATGTTCAGAAACGTTCTGAAAGCTTTTTAAACGCTTAAAAGTGAAGCTGAAGGAAACCGGCTCCTGGTTGGTGCTGAGCTGCTTCTATTGATTTGAACAAGTAGCTGAAAACAGTTAAGGTTCCCTGAAAGGAACTGACAACAGGAAGAGTGTGTGCACTTTTAGAGGTGTGTGTATATCTGTGTGTGTGTGTGTGTGTGTGTGCAGCCTGAGAGAGACATAAAGGAGAAAAAAGAAGAGAGAAAGAGAGAGAGTAATAAAATGAACGGACAGTGCAAGAGAGTGACAAAGAGAAATGTAATGTAAAATGAAAAAGAGAGAGAGAGAGAGAGATAAAGGGGTTAAGAGTGAAGAGAAATGAAGAGAGGGAAAATTAAGACCAAGAGAGAGAGAGAAAACACATGGTTCAACGAGTCTTACCCATGTTTACTGTCATCATCAGGAAGTGGCCGTGTTGAACTCGAGCGTTTAGCGCTCGACTCCTTCAACCAGACGACAATTTAGTCTGCAACACACACACACACACACACACACACACACACACACACACACAGCAATCAGTTCCACACCCAGAGCAGGAAGAGTTACATAACACACAGCTGACAGAAACACTTCTATAAAACACACACAGCAGTTCAGGTAACTCTTTAGAGCATGAACGATTCCGTATAAATACCTAGTAGCAGTAGCAATAGTAGCAGGAATTACAGCAGCAGCAGTAACTGTAGTAAAATGAGCATTAGTTTTAGTAAAAATTGTACCGCTACCAATAGCAGTGGCACTATCAGTTACAATATTAACAACATAATCAGCACGTCTTAATCAGAGGCATGACTAGAGTTACAGAAAACCGATAAACGATGAGTAAGAATCCCGTCTTCATTCTTTACTGTAAAAAGATGAAGTAGAAAGACTTTATTGAAATAAACAAGAAGCAAATATATATATAAACACTCATATCCACTGTAGTGTCTGGTTTTTATCTGTGAGTGAATTTAAAACCTTCATTAACATCATGCAAACTGGCAAACATCATCAATAATAAATACTGGACTGATTATAGTTTTAATTCTAGAGTAATCCCACTGCTCCATGAATCACCAGGTTTCGTTTTAAGAAATGGCTGCATCTGCACCACATCGTATCGGACTCATTAGTATTGTTATATTTTTTTAAACGATAAAATGACTTGTTTGTGTGAAGACTCGGGACCGCGACTGTTCTGAGTTTGTTTTGTTGTTTACTGTGAAGCTTTAAGGTTACGTCTTGTGTAATTGTTTCTTTTTGCTGTTTATTCACACACTTCATTAAATTACTGTCGTTTACAAAATAAACAAATGTTTACTGATTACTTTTGTCACTTCTTTCTGTTTGAAAATTTGAAACTGTTGTTGTTAAATAAAACAATAAAACAATTTAGTGCTGGGCAGCTCGGTGGTGCAGCAGGTAGTGTCTCAGTCACACAGCTCCAGGGACCTGGAGGTTGTGGGTTCGATTCCCGCTCCATGTGACTGTCTGTGAGGAGTGTGGTGTGTTCTCCCTGTGTCTGCGTGGGTTTCCTCCGGGTGACTGTCAGTGAGGAGTGTGGTGTGTTCTCTTTGTGTCTGTGTGGGTTTCCTCCGGGTGACTGTCTGTGAGGAGTGTGGTGTGTTCTCCCTGTGTCTGCGTGGGTTTCCTCCGGGTGACTGTCTGTGAGGAGTGTGGTGTGTTCTCCCTGTGTCTGCGTGGGTTTCCTCCGGGTGGCTGTCTGTGAGGAGTGTGGTGTGTTCTCCCTGTGTCTGTGTGGGTTTCCTCCGGGTGACTGTCTGTGAGGAGTGTGGTGTGTTCTCCCTGTGTCTGCGTGGGTTTCCTCCGGGTGACTGTCTGTGAGGAGTGTGGTGTGTTCTCCCTGTGTCTGCGTGGGTTTCCTCCGGGTGGCTGTCTGTGAGGAGTGTGGTGTGTTCTCCCTGTGTCTGTGTGGGTTTCCTCCGGGTGACTGTCTGTGAGGAGTGTGGTGTGTTCTCCCTGTGTCCGTGTGGGTTTCCTCCGGGTGACTGTCTGTGAGGAGTGTGGTGTGTTCTCCCTGTATCTGCGTGGGTTTCCTCCGGGTGACTGTCTGTGAGGAGTGTGGTGTGTTCTCCCTGTGTCTGCGTGGGTTTCCTCCGGGTGACTGTCTGTGAGGAGTGTGGTGTGTTCTCCCTGTGTCTGCGTGGGTTTCCTCCGGGTGACTGTCTGTGAGGAGTGTGGTGTGTTCTCCCTGTGTCTGCGTGGGTTTCCTCCAGGTGACTGTCTGTGAGGAGTGTGGTGTGTTCTCCCTGTGTCCGTGTGGGTTTCCTCCGGGTGGCTGTCTGTGAGGAGTGTGGTGTGTTCTCCCTGTGTCTGCGTGGGTTTCCTCCGGGTGACTGTCTGTGAGGAGTGTGGTGTGTTCTCCCTGTGTCTGTGTGGGTTTCCTCCGGGTGACTGTCTGTGAGGAGTGTGGTGTGTTCTCCCTGTGTCCGTGTGGGTTTCCTCCGGGTGCTCCGGTTTCCTCCCACAGTCCAAAAACACACGTTGCAGGTGGATTGGCGACTCAAAAAAAACTGTCTGTAGGTGTGAATGTGTGTGGGTGTGTGTGTCTGTGTTGCCCTGTGAAGGACTGGCGCCCCCTCCAGGGTGTATTCCCGCCTTGCGCCAAATGATTCCAGGTAGGCTCTGGACCCACCTTGACCCTGAATTGGATAAGGGTTACAGATAATGAATGAATGAATGAACAATTTAGTGCTATTAATATAAATGAAAAATATTCAATTGAATATAATTAATATTAATATAACCTGTATTTTGTTGCATCAGTGTGTTCTTGAAATTAATAAAAGTGTTTTTCAGTGTTTTGTTCGTATCGCCAAGAATATCGTTATCACCAAAACACCGTGAAATATCATGATATTATTTTAGGGCCATTTCGCCCCGCCCTGCTCCACACTGGTTTCAGGGTTGTTTACTAATCAGCCAAACTTCTTATAATTAATAAATTAAGACTGACACTGAGACTAAGTTCAAAGAATTCAAAAATTCAGTCAAACATTTTGACCCAAGTATAAAAGCATAACGCTCTAAGGGCCAATTAAAATCAGCAAAAACCGCACGAATGCAAACAAGCATAAAGCCACACAGTCCAACACAGGGCCTGTCTAATTGCCAGCAGTGGATTTTAAGGTCCACTGCTTCGTCCCACTTGGACCCAAAGGTGTTATTAAGGGCCGATGACAGGAACGCGATGGTTAAAGGCAGCGCACGCTCTCTTTAAAGCAGAGATGGAGGAGTGTGGAGTTTAGCAGTAGGCTGAGGGTCTGTCAGTGACACTCACAGTCATCTGAGGCTTTCCTCTTTGTTTTGACACTTTAAAGGCGCGTGGGGTTGATGTGATCTGTTCAGATCCGCAGGGCTGTCGCAACAATGTTGCAGCACTCAGAAACCGAGGGGCAATTACAGCATGTGCCGTCTGATACCGAGGGCTGCACCAGTTAGCGTTTATCAATCATTATCACAATGATTTCGTAATCGTGGTATTATTGCCTCTATGTGCTGGGAGCATCTGGATCCAGTGTCAGACTGATCACAAGACACACACAGCAGCAACATGGGTTAGTAATATTACTCAGCTAAAATTACATTAGGGTAGCCACTGTGGAGCAGCAGGTGGTGTCTCTGTCACAACTCCTGGGTCCTGGAGGTTGTGGGTTCAAGTCCCGCTCCGGGTGACTGTCTGTGAGGAGTGTGGTGTGTTCTCTCTGTGTCTGTGTGGGTTTCCTCCGGGTGACTGTCTGTGAGGAGTGTGGTGTGTTCTCTCTGTGTCTGTGTGGGTTTCCTCCAGGTGACTGTCTGTGAGGAGTGTGGTGTGTTCTCTCTGTGTCTGTGTGGGTTTCCTCCGGGTGACTGTCTGTGAGGAGTGTGGTGTGTTCTCTCTGTGTCTGCATGGGTTTCCTCCAGGTGACTGTCTGTGAGGAGTGTGGTGTGTTCTACCTGTGTCTGTGTGGGTTTCCTCCGGGTGACTGTCTGTGAGGAGTGTGGTGTGTTCTCCCTGTGTCTGCGTGGGTTTCCTCCGGGATTGGATCGTGGATATATTTTAGTCAGGTGCCTCTGGCTCAGCCTTGTTGTTAAAAGTGTATAAAAACAAACACAGATAAAGCCACCCACTCAGCTCTGAGTGATTAAGTCAGATCACCTGGCTAGGAATGAAGGGGACGACTCTGGAGATCAACATCGGTTTCTCAGAGGAGTCACAGGCTCTGTGTTGGACGTCATTTCAAAGGCAGTGTGAGTTAAGGAAAGTATGCGTCTCGCTAGCGCATCTGTTTATTTAAACATAATGGATGATTGGAGAAGACCTCCTGCCTGTTTGGCCTTAAAGGCATAATAACCAATCAGAGCACTGGAACAGCTGAAAACAGCAGCTGAGCTTCGTGACACTCATCACACTCCACACTCATTCACGACACTCTGAAATAGCTTTAAAAAGCTCTACAAATTCCACTGAAAAGAATGTGCGGGATGTTTGCTCAGCAGGGAACTGAAAAACCCCCAAAGCGCTCTTCAAAGTTTCTTTATTTGTGACGCAAAGTCTTTTTCAAAGCTGGTTTAGATCCTTATTTGTCTGTTTTGGTCTCTAAAGCTGGCATGGCCCATGAGTTTCTCCAGAAGCACTCAGCACAGAAAAATGTCTGAAGCTTTGGAGCAAGGCACAAAGGCTTTTCTGTGAGTTTCCACTGACGAGGCCAAGTGTTAACAGTGAGCAGAGCAGGCCTCTGACAGCAGCAGCCAAACACATCTGGAGGCAAAGGACTGGTCCCCAAGCTCACACACACTTGAGAGATAACCCTTACTGTATTACCGCAGCAAAATGCAAAACAAAAAAGCGACACAATGATGTCCTCAGGCCTTCGATTATGTTAAAAACTGCAGAGCAGCCTGGGCCAGGGTCTATTCATGTCTGAATGTTACTGCAATTCTTCATCATTCACTCCACTGTGTCCTGCCACATGTCTCTTCTACAAATGCATTCTGGGACTACAACTGAATGAGGGCTGTTCCTGTAGCAGTGCCATAAATATAATGCAGATGTTTGAACACAGGAGGATCTTCCAGGTTCTCTGCTCTTCCAGAGCCCACTATCTTTGTGATTCCAATATGTGTTCACCCCTGCTTCCCACTCGTTCTAAAACTGGTGGAATAAAGGCTTTCCATTACGTCACACATTGGCCTTATTTTTTGTCAAACCTTTCCTTCAGAGTTTGGCTCCAAACCATTTCCCAGCCACGTGAAGCCTCCCAGTGAGACACTGTAACCTTGATGTGGCCGCCACGAGAGTCAGACGTGCCTCCGAAAGACAGGTGGTCTCCGAAACCCACTGACACACATCTCCCTGAAGTGTTCTGCCCTCATTGCGTCTGGCACCAAGCGCTCGCTCCGCTGTCCATCTGTTCGCCCCTCTGCGCCGCACGTGAGCTCCCCACATGGCTAACCTGGTCCCAACAGCAAGACAAACCCTCAGAGAGGGCACTAACACTAGCAGAGACCCTGCCTCCATCCTCGGCCCCCTGTTCTATTTATAATATACATTTTATTTTACTTGGGTCTTAATTTTATAGTTTTGAACATCGGCTCTGCTTCCCCCATGTTATGATCCAATTACTAACTCCAGAAAAGAGAGGGAGTAAACACAGGACACTCGTCACTGACTCAAAAGGTGGTGTGACCTGTAAGTTCACTCCTACTGTCCTTTAGGTGCATCATGGTTTACGTTATGTAGGTCTGTCACAATAGCCGTTTTTGTGGTCAATATACACTGTCTCAGAAATTATTGTGATAAACGATATTGTTTTCATTTTAAAAACATTTTCTTTCAGTGATATCAAGAAAACATAATCAATTTTTAATAAAATAATAATGTAATTACACCCCATTTAGCAAGTACTTAGATATTAAGAATTTTCAGAAATTAGAATTGTCCTTTTTTTTGACAGTCACCCGGAGGAAACCCACGCAGACACAGGGACAACACACCACACTCCTCACAGACAGTCACCCGGAGGAAACCCACGCAGACACAGAGAGAACACACCACACTCCTCACAGACAGTCACCCGGAGGAAACCCACGCAGACACAGAGAGAACACACCACACTCCTCACAGACAGTCACCCGGAGGAAACCCACGCAGACACAGAGAGAACACACCACACTCCTCACAGACAGTCACCCGGAGGAAACCCACGCAGACACAGAGAGAACACACCACACTCCTCACAGACAGTCACCCGGAGGAAACCCACGCAGACACAGAGAGAACACACCACACTCCTCACAGACAGTCACCCGGAGGAAACCCACACAGACACAGAGAGAACACACCACACTCCTCACAGACAGTCACCCGGAGGAAACCCACACAGACACAGAGAGAACACACCACACTCCTCACAGACAGTCACCCGGAGCGGGACTTGAACCCACAACCTCCAGGACCCCGGAGCTGTGACAGAGATACGACCTATTGCTTCACCGCATCGCCCTCATTAGAATTTATAAATAGTAAATTGTTCAAAAATATTGAATAAATAAAACATAAACAAATGAAAATAAATCCACAGCATGGCTCCAGAACACAGGGGGACACTGAGGTGAGCAGAAATGATTGCTGTAATGTCCATATACTGTACTCCGTCAACTAAATAAAGCACTAATGGAGGCTAATGATTGTAACCAGTGTCACTTTTGTTAAAGCTTCAATAGGTTTGTAAAAGGTTGTATGATATCAGTGTGTGTCATTATCACTAACGCTGCTGTACACCACTCCACTCAAGACATAACCCAGAGGAGATTTCTGGATAACAATCAGTTTTGGTCCAATCTCAGGGCTTTCCCCCATTTTTCTGTGAAAGTGGAGTCCCCAAAGCACCACTCCCACTGACTCACACTGAACTCGCCCTGACGTGGTTCTAAGGGCAAACACATCACACTTTACACCATTTTCACGGCTGAGGGATTAAAAGGGGACGAGGGCGTGTGTGTGTGTGTGTGTGTGCGTGTCTGTGTGTGTGTGTGTGTGTGTGTGTGTGTGTGTCTGTGTGTGTGTGTGTCTGTGTGTGTGTGTGTGTGTGTGTCTGTGTGTGTGTCTGTGTGTGTGTGTGTGTTTGTGTGTGTCTGTGTGTGTGTGTGTGTGTGTGTGTGTGTCTGTGTGTGTCTGTGTGTGTCTGTGTGTGTGTGTGTGTGTCTGTGTGTGTGTGTGTCTGTGTGTGTGTGTGTCTGTGTGTGTGTGTATGTGTGTGTGTGTGTGTGTGTGTGTGTGTTCTTGCAGCGTCCCAGGAGGCTCAACCGGACGATTCCACAGGGCTCCTAGACGCGTCATTAGCCGCCATCCCTAGGAGTCTACAGCTTTACACTTAATCAATGTAGAATGCTGTTCCCAGCTGAAAGGCTGTTACCCGGTTCTGATTACTCCCAGTGGAGGTGTAGAGAGATTGTGGATGATTACAGACAGCAGAACTGTGACCTTGGAAGGTATCACAGCAAGGTTTTAACAAAGACGACACAAATGGCTGAAACCCACTACCGGAGATTTGGTGTAGACCGTGTTCATGATAAAAATGATTCATAAACACCACACCAGGGAGGTACATAAACATAGAGGGTTTGTGGGCTCTTATTTAAGGAGCGTGGCTTCATTTAAAACCATGAATTCTATACTGAACGTCAGTGTTTAAATGATCCTTTGCAGGGTGAGCTTTTTCTACAGATTGATGTGGAATGAGTTATATATGTTTCTACCTACAGAACATTTTAGAAGTGGTTCTTCTGCTGTTAAAATGTCCAGTTTGTAACTAGACAAGCACCTTTTTGGTGCAACACACAGTTATAAACAGCACATACAACATAAACCAGAAAAGTGCTGGGACACAGGACACACTGGAACCCCAACAGAGACCAAACGGAGTGAGGATGGCAGCAGGCCAGCGACACTCATCTTCTAGACATCTTCTCTTTCATCCTGAGCATTCAGCCCATTTTTCACCGCGGCTATTAGAAGCTATTGTTTCTAAAAGGTCAGCAAAAGGTTTCCAGAAGAACCCCCTTTAGAATCAACTCAACTCCTTCTACGAGACCAGGCCACAAACCCGGAAACCTTCTGTAAAGGCACAGGACTGCTTCATAAATGACATCACACACACACACACACACACCAAGGTGGTTCCTGAGGTGAGTAAGCTCAATAGGTCAGCAGCCCAGATAAATGTCGGCCTTCCTC
This sequence comes from Hoplias malabaricus, assembly GCF_029633855.1. Taxonomy (NCBI): domain Eukaryota; kingdom Metazoa; phylum Chordata; class Actinopteri; order Characiformes; family Erythrinidae; genus Hoplias; species Hoplias malabaricus. The sequence continues at coordinate 1,051,588 of NC_089800.1, forward strand.
TATTGTTTGCAGCGCTGGGTGACTCACAGGTTTCAGAGGGTCTAATCTTTTCTGGGAACTGACACCCCCTCAAAACACAAGGGCACACACACACACACACACACACACACACACACACACAGGAGGCCTCAGTGGGGGCCCAGCAGTCCCCAAGGAAAAACCCTACAGATCTGTATTAACATGGTCCTCCCAGCGACTCACAAAACCTTATTCATTCAAAAGAGTTCCTCTTAAAGGATATTTATTTCACATTTTTAAAATGCGTTTACTAATGTTTTACTAATCTTTTCTCTGCATTCAGAAAAGAAACCGTGTGGCCATCCTTCGCAGCTCCACAGAGTCCATCAGGGTCATCACTTGACGTAATCTGAGCTCCAAGAAGAAAAAAAAGGCTGGGAAAGTGCTTACAGACCGTCGCTCACCTGAACAATGTCCACTGTTTCTTCCAATAAAAACAGACCTAACGGCGATGGACATCAGTTGAAGTGAGTGAAAGTGATGAAGAGGGAACACACAGGTCAAGGGCAATGTTTGCTGGGGGAAAAAAACACTCTTATTGTGATTTAGGTATCCATACAGAACACACACACACACAATGACGCAAATGTAACCTGGTCTTTTTATAGAGCAGCTCGCTCACCACAGATAAGAGAAGCTGACTTCAGTGACCCAATAAAACAAAGCCAGATTTCTCCCCCTAAAAGAGCATGAAGATGATGATGAAACTGTCCTCTCACTGCCCTCATCAATTATCATCAGAGAGAGAGAGAGAAGAGAGAGAGACAGAGAGAGAAACGGGGAGCGAGAGAGAGACAGAGAGAGAGAGAGAGAGTGAGAGAGACAGAGAGAGAAAGAGAGAGAGAGAGAAACAGAGAGAGAGAGACAGAGAGAGAAACAGAGAGAGAGTGAGAGAGACAGAGAGAGAAAGAGAGAGAGAGAGAAACAGAGAGAAACAGAGAGAGAGAAACAGAGAGAGAAACAGAGAGAAAGAGAGAGAGAAAGAGAGAAAGAGAGAGAGAGACAGAGAGAAAGAAAAAGAGAGAGTGAGAGTTACAGAGAGAGAGACAGAGACAGAGAGAGAAACAGAGAGAGACAGAGAGAGAGAGAGAGAGAGAGAGGGAAAAGAGCATCGTTGTGTAAGGTCAACCAAGTTATCTGAATGCATGGATATAAAGGCTTTCTCACGCCTCTTGCTACAGATTGGTTGATGATATGGTATTGTTTATGAATAACCCTCGCCCCCCAAAGTCACCTAGCCACCAGCTAGGACTCCCCCTGATTACACAATGCCACCGGTCAGAGAGGGTAAAGGCAGAACACACTCCCTCTGAGACACAAAAACCACTGGAGCTCAACACACTAGGAGGAGAACACTAACTGCCTAGTTCTGTTGTGTTAAATAAGACACCCCTGCACTGGCTGGGTTTGTGTGGAGCGACCGTATCATCATTTACTGTTAGAAACACAAACAGACTCTCTACAGCCGTGATCACTCATGAGAACTGCACATCAGCACAAACACACTACTCTTCTTAATATAGATGTCTTTAAACCCCACTGTTTGGCGGAGTGTAACATTTTAAAATGGATTTTTCCTGGACTTACACCAAGCATTCCATAAAAACACAAATATTTTCTGAGGATTAGGAAGGGCACCCATGCCGAAGTGCACTGAAACAAGTGCTACATTGGACCGACTCGATTCAAGGGCATGAACATAAACAAACCATAAATATTTTCCTGAAAACTAAGCAAACTGAAAGAGAAACGTGGGCTGATCCAGAGCAGAATTTGAGTTTATGAAACCAAGTGAGAAGCACATGAACTGGAGCTGAACTCCACTGGAGGTGTGAATAGCTGGAGGGCGATGACGTTAAAGAACAACACGCAGAGCCAGAGTGGACTGGAAAGACTTTCCTAAAAATGAACCAACACAAGCAAAGCTCTCAGAAAACAGACAGAGTTCAATGAGATGAGAAAAGGTCATCTATTAATGGAGTGGGTCAATAACGCGTACAGTTGAACTCACACGCAGTCACGTAAGTCACACGTACGTCTTCACATTACAAAGTTAAGTTTGAAGATGCTCCTTGCATCCACTGTAAATAACGTTGTTCAGCTGTAAACACACAGCCCAATGTCAAGTGTCAGCTGGAGAGGTATAGCGCCCCCAGCATTGGGCTGAACGTCATTATATTCTCCGACTTCTAAAGTGAAGTCTTCCCAGGAGAGAACATGCTGTTACTGCAGCAAAGAAGAGCTGCTGGATGAAACACTCGGCCATTTGTGACTATTGAGAAGTGACTAGTTTGAGCAATGACAGTTTTAGCTACAACTGCAAGAGCTTTAACCAACGGGAGAGTTGTTAGCTGCTTTAAATCAGTCACTCCAGGCTGTAAACCCTGCTTCTCCATTAACTTCCATTCACTGAAACATGGGAAGAGCAGATCTGATATCAGCGTGGGTTCCTGGACTGTTTATTCAGACGATGGTATCCTTCAATGAACGCATTTACGGAGGCGAAGAGGACGATAACTCTCTAAATCCCGTCTCCAGCAGGTGTTCCTGAAGGTGTCCACACACCGCTTTATCTTTTAAACCGCACAGATACAGGGCTGGCTGCATGTTTGTGATGAACGCCGCGTACCTGCGGAGCACAGAGCCGGTCAGACACACAGTCGCTAATCAGAGGATTTCCTCCAGACTCATTAAAGCTCCGAAAACACACGGCAGAGCAGCTCCAAACGCGATAACGCACTCCTGATTGCAATTTGGGCTCTCATTATCCATGTAAACAGTTTCAAATTCATGCCAACTACGTCTTCTGTTCCCGCTCCTCGTGTAATCACTCTGGACGGCGGACGTGATGAAGTCAAAGCTGAAAGAGCTGTTCATTGTTCTGTGCTGAATGCTGAAAGCTGAATTTGTCACTTAGCTTCACTATCGTTTGAGGAAAGAACCAGTGCGGCACGGTCTCTGAATGAAAGCTCTGAAAGCATCCAAAGAGTGAGCATTAAAGCTAAAACAGAGCATCACAATACTTCCCCAGTCAGTAAAGATCAGAGTCTAAGCAGGAAGTCAGGGTCGATTCTCAAGGAACTGTTTACTTATGTGATCCAAGCAGGGGTTTGTAGTGAGAAAACTCGGCCTATAATTACATTATTGATTCATCATATAATATGGACGTTACCAAAAAGCAGGACAGTAATTCAAAATCAATATATATCACAATATTCATTCATTCATTGTCTGTAAACACTTATCAATTCAGGGTTGTTTCAATAACAATGATATGATATGATATATGTTTGACGGGCGGTCATTAGAGGGCGCTGTTGTCAGTTCAGCACTCAATTTTAACGTAAGTTTAGCCGAGGATGTTGTTGATGTTGGTGTCGTGTTGCTTTCAGTTCGGGGCAGTTTTTCTGTGTTTTTTTTAAATTATATCATATCGACCGAAATTAAGAAACATATCGTGATATAAATTTTGTCCGTATCGTCTGGCTCTACATTACCACAATCATTATTGCTCACCTGATTATTAGCCACTGTGTTTACTGCCGTGTTTATGTAAGAATGAACATAACTAATATTGTAGCCACTCTCGGTTCCACTCTCTCGGGCGTGATGTGGATGTGTTTGAATACAATGATTTTCTTTGTTTTGGTTAAAGGTTTATTGCTGTTTAAAGGGATGTAATTGCATTATTACGCTGTTATATCTGTGGCATAGAACGGTCTAAACGTAAAACAGTGGCTCCCAAAGTAGGGGTGTCATGCCCTGGCCCTGTCCTGTATTGTCCTCTGTCTGTGTCCCTACCATGTGCTCACGCAGCACATGGCTCTGTTTGTTTTTGTTCTTGACCCTAGTCCCGCCTCTGTTCCTCGTTCCAGGTGTTCCTCGTTCGTCCTGTCCTTTTATACCCCTTTGTTTGCAGTGCTCTCTTGTCTGTTCCTGTGTGTGTAGACGTGTGTTTCTGTGCCTCTATTTTACCCGCGTCCCCCGGTTCACGGCTGTCTGTCCAAGTCTTCCCTCTCTGGTCCTTCTCTGTTTAATGTAGTCCGTTTTCTGTTCGAGTTTTCTCGTGTTTGTTTTGTCATAGTTTTGTTTTGTTCCTCCTCGTCTTCCCTGCCCCGCCGTGACGGGGCGCTTGTAGGGGGTGGGGAAGCAGCAGGACAAACAAACGAGACACACGACACTTGTAATAATTCCACGTTAAAAAGTGACTTGTCATTTTTTGTTTAATAAGAATTTGCAGTTTTGTATGAATTAGTGTTTAAAGTACATTTCTGTGGCGTCTGGACGAAGAGACGCGTGTGTGTCAGTGTGGGGACTGCAGAAAAGGTTTGGGAATCACTGGTGTAAAGAGTGGATTGTTAATATCAGTTTACAACCCCACCTTGAATGGTTTAAATTCTATCTCGAGCGCAAACAGAGACCTGGAGTGATTGTGGCTCCAAAGACAGGCCTGCGGGAGGGTGATAAACTTCGGGGTCATCCAGATGTGCACCCATTCCCCTCCCAATGGAACCAAAAAGCCCTGTTTCCGCTTCGTCCTGGCATCGTCAGTGTGTTCCACTGCCGTTATCGACCTGATGGGCCGCTCCGCTGAACTGCTGGGATCAGCCTGTGTGGGGGTTTTTAGTGTTTTAGATTTCAGGGCTTTACATGTGACCTCTGTTAGCTTTGCGCTTGCCAACAGAGGCCTGTATCAATATCCACACAACAAACAGGTTTGCCACTAGAGGTTGGTTCATTATAGAGGAAGGGTGTGTGGTTCAGTGCACTCAGGTCTAAATGACTCATTAAAGCTCACTCAGTGTTTTCAGGCTGAAAGATAATGCAGTGCCTGCAACAGAAGGAACAAGGTCCGACGTGAGGCTGACTCCCAGGTAAATGACAATCCTGGAAATGGGCACTTAAGACTGAACATAAACAGCCAGACACTAACACACACACGACCGGTAAAGGCACGCTAACGTCGCTATAGCAGACAAATAAAACAATCAGAACCGAAATTACAGTCAAATTATATTCATAGAAAGACAGCATCTTTGTGCTATTCCCATAACTGGACTGTACGGTTTGTCTAAAAAATAGGCATCCTCAAAATCATCTTCAAAGTAGGTGCAATTGACTCTATGAAGCCTGAAAGAAGGAACAGGCCTTCCATGTTACACTCCAGTGAGCAGATTACACACACGACTATTGTATTCATTTTAAAGTCGTTGTAACCCTATAGAAATAAAAGGTATTCTTCCCAAATGCAATCAAAATGGATCTTACAGCGAAGTCTAGCCTACAGTTTGTACACGGTCATGGCCAAATATCAGGAAACACCCTAAATATCACGGATCTGGAGATGACCTGTGAACTGTGTAAAGTGGGGTACATGCTCAAGTTTAATTATAAACCCTGTATTACAAGATAGGACAAAGAAGTTCCGTATATATCCCAACCCACAGAGCAAACACACGCAGAGCTACGAACGCCAAAGGAATGCCATTGATAAGATCACTCCGCCTTCAGAAGGAGGCCGTCTTAAAGCTAACAACTAAAAGAGTAACAACTGTCGTTAATGTGTGTGGTCTAAGACCCTATTAGGCCCTGTTTTACAGCCACATTAAAAAGCTCTGGGTACAGTTATTTAACCCATCGTTTCAAACCCTGTCTCGTTATTAATCCAACAAACCGGATTAAATAAGCTCTGCTTGTAATGAATACTGCAGTTGGGTTGAACTCACATATATTTGTTACCATCATACTGCCCACCTCTATGTGGACATTAATGGGTTAATGAGCCATGAGCCTACACTGATTGGTCAAAAATAATTAATACTGCAGACATCAGAAGTAAAGACATGGATAGGATGTAAAAATGAATACAGAAGTTATAGCACCCCCTAATGATAACGATTAAAAACGCGTATCTCCCAAAACAGTGAACGGGGGAAGGGAAAAACATCCTTAACGTTTAATTAAAGTGAATGTACATAGATTGTATTCCGAGTGAATTTGGAGCATTTCTATTGGTCCATTCGTCATGACATGTTTTACACAGTGTGAAGGACAACTGCTGTGGAAAATACGTACACACCTTCTTATTGTTTGTTTGAAGAGTTTAAAGAGAATATCGAGTATTTAACGGTGTGTGTTATTAATACGTCTGTGTGGTTGGAAGACTTTTCATGAGAGAAATATATAGTCGACGACGTGGGGTGAGCATTTCCGCTTTGAAAATGCAGTATTCCAAAAACACGGATTCAGACAGCCAGGGTTTCATACATCACAAACCCAAAGAAGCTATCCCATTTACTTGGAGGCAAAGCTATTGAGCCCCAGGTGAATGGTGGGTGGAGCTTGAGGTGGGAGCTGATTGAATATTCATGGCTCTGTACATACTTAATGAAGGCAAAAACATTGGACTATATCTGAGCCATTTCTGAGGGGCATTCTTTCCTCTTGGAACTAAAGCCTACATCTGAAACACCCTGAGGTGAATATTTAAGGGTTTAACCGATGACTAGAGGAGGATTTTAACATACTGGAAGACATAAAAACATACAGTGGTCTGTACTAATAGCCTGGGTTTTCTGGGTACTTTGCCCCTAAAAGGCACTTAAACAACATACAGAAACAGAGCAGGGATTTTTCACACACTGAAGGAGTGTATAGCAGAAGATATATTCTATTATCTGTGGTTTAGAAAACACCCTAATATGGAAGCTGTGTCCAAACTCCTGCACAGTAAAGTACATAAGTGGAGGTGCGCTGCTAACCGTTCTTCCTTAAATGGTGCAGCGGCATCCGACACCTTTCAGCGCATTTCTAAAGCCATTTAAGGTGGAATGGGAAACTGAGGAGAACCTAATTACGGTTCCGTCCACAAAAGACAACACGGTGTAAACACGGTGTCAGAAGTACAGTGACAAGACCCACATCTGCCTTTAACTCCACTCACCTCCGTGTGTTTTCATCCTGGGTCCAACGATGAAGGAAATACGGGCAGGAAAAAACCGTTAATAACGGAAAAAACGGTTAAAATCCGCACGGAAAAATTCACAAATAATCCGGATTTAACCACAGCTCCCTCCGGCTGCGCTCCTCTGCTCAAAACTGAGGCTGAAACTAAAGTTTCCAATCTCTCTCTCTCTCTCTCTCTCTCTCTCTTTCTCTCTCTCTCTGTGTATCCATATCGCTGACGTCAGCAGCAGGTTTTTAGTTGTTTTTGACGCCCCCTACCGGATGACGCCCTGAATTACAGGACTTCATGAGGGGAATTCCGCTGATTTGATATTACAGAAGTAAACAAACGTTAACCTTTAAAGCCGACCATAGTTAGAGATGAGTGGACCTGTGTGAAATAAAACTTGAGGTTTTCAAAAAATATAGATTAATTCATGATTAATTAGGTATGTTTTACGTTACTTAAAAGTAAATACAAACTAATCTTTGTGTGGTATTATATTTCAGCCAGAACAAAGCAAAGTCCATCAGCACAAATATCAGGTGTAGGTCCCTTAAGATAATTCATCATTCGTTCATTGTCTGTGACCCTTATCCAGTTCATGTTGGTGGTGAGTCCGGAGCCTACCCGAAATCACTGTGCGCAAGGTGGGAACACACCCTGGAGGGGGCGCCAGTTCTTCACAGGGCTACACACACACACTCACGCCAACGGACAGTTTTGAGTCTCCAATCCACCTACCAACCAGTGGCGGATGCTGGTCTTTCAAGGAGGGGAAGCTCAATTTCGGCCTACATCATAAAATGTGTGGGTTTATTTATACGTAAATTCTACCCTCCGTTCCTTTTTAAGGAAATGATCTGTGACCCTGTCGTACCAACAAGGCGTCTTTTCCAGGGACTTGACTAGTGTCCTCTCAATGGCCAGCAGAGCTAGGCTTAAACGGCCTTGGCCCATGTGAAGTGTGTCCGCCTGTGAGTGCTTTGTGACGGTGGAGGGGCTCAGCAGCACCCGCTGGACAGAAACTGTGATAGAAGTCAGAAAGAGTGATAGAAGTCAGTCTCCAAACACAAGCAGCTACAAAAAACCACCAGAAATAGAAGCTCGCTTTGTCTCTAGTCATTTTTAACAAAGAAAATGCCTCTAAGAGGTTTAAGAAAGTCTCCGGTTCAACTCAGAACAGAATGAAAATGTAACGCTCCCTCGGATCTTTACACCAAAGGATCGCTGATTCGCTCATTCCGCTGTCAATCAAAAAGGGATTCAGCCTCAGACAGATCATCCAATCATCATGCAGAAGCTGAGCGTCCGGGCCAACCGAGGCCAGCCCACTGCCCCATAGACCCCCAGAGACGCCGAGCGTCCGATGGGCGGGACAAAGCCCAGCATTTATCCAATCACTCGTCTCATTTCGCTGCACTTCTCTGCTTCTCCATTGAATTACTGTTTAAAGCACTGTGAAGCTGCGGGAATGATTGAGAGGAAAGCCGCGTCTTTACCAGTGATAAGAAGCTGATTCTGAACAAAAGTTGAGCGCGTTGTAGTGCATATTTATTCACTGACATGTACACACAACAGTATATATTTGATCACTTATATTTTGACATTTTAGGGGAAGCTGAGCTTAGAGCAATCGCCACTGCTACCAACGTGTGTTTTTGGAGCGTGATAATTCATCATAACCTTTAAAATGTATCCCTCTTCAACAAAATTGCAGTTATTTCCTTGAAAAAATGTCCCCTAATACTTTAAATGGCTTAGACGTAATTCTATACCTTCACATTCATTCAGTTTGTGCAGATCTATGGATATGTATTTAGTCCCCACCTCTATTTCCACATACACCTTCACTACTCACCTGCAACATGAAGGAGCAGCACTGCAAAATTACAAAACTGGTTCAGGTTTGTGACAGAAACTGTCTGATTTCACCCACTTAAAGTGAATGTTTGGAACAATGCAGTTTCAAATTGAAATGTGCAGACGTCTAGTGTGTACACAATAACCACAGGACTAGATTTCTACTGGCGTTTAATTCGACAGAAACTCGGTGAGTGTCTCAAACGTACTTTTCCATTTCAGTTTTTTGGTGTAAGATGTTTAAATATGGTGTGGTTTGGCAGCATTTAATATTTTTTATTTTATTTCTGTCCAAGGATTAACAGGACAAGCAATGCATATTAAAAATTAGAATACAACTGGACCATACAATGAAACAAACACACAACACCAGTGGTGGAACACATTAATGTAAGTATTATTTAATGTATTATGAGATTTTAACTAATAAAACTGGCATAGTACTTTTTTCCACTTCTAATTCATCATGTATGAAGTAATAACAAATTAAATAAATAAATTATTGTATAATTTCTATACATTTCAAAGCTGTTAACGTGTTTTTTTGGTATTGTTTATATAATAGAACACCCATCACGACAAAACTAAGATGTCAACCTCATGGCTGAGCATTTCTGCTTTGAAACTGCAGCATTCCAACTGCAGACCGAAAAACAAGGATTCAGGTAGTCGAGGTTTCTGACATCATTAAGAAGAAATCCCGTGGGCGTGTGGGCGAGGCTTTCAAGCCGCTGGGTGGGAGCAGAGCCGTACAGAGGGAGAGTTGCGCCAACGGAAGTTCAAGAAGCTTGTTGGTCACGTGACTCATGCAGGCTTCAAAATTGTTCCAACCCACGCAGACACAGAGAGAACACACCACACTCCTCACAGACAGTCACCCGGAGGAAACCCACGCAGACACAGGGAGAACACACCACACTCCTCACAGACAGTCACCTGGAGGAAACCCACGCAGACACAGGGAGAACACACCACACTCCTCACAGACAGTCACCTGGAGGAAACCCACGCAGACACAGGGAGAACACACCACACTCCTCACAGACAGTCACCCGGAGGAAACCCACGCAGACACAGGGAGAACACACCACACTCCTCACAGACAGTCACCCGGAGGAAACCCACGCAGACACAGGGAGAACACACCACACTCCTCACAGACAGTCACCCGGAGGAAACCCACGCAGACACAGGGAGAACACACCACACTCCTCACAGACAGTCACCCGGAGGAAACCCACGCAGACACAGGGAGAACACACCACACTCCTCACAGACAGTCACCCGGAGGAAACCCACGCAGACACAGAGAGAACACACCACACTCCTCACAGACAGTCACCCGGAGGAAACCCACGCAGACACAGGGAGAACACACCACACTCCTCACAGACAGTCACCCGGAGGAAACCCACGCAGACACAGGGAGAACACACCACACTCCTCACAGACAGTCACCCGGAGGAAACCCACGCAGACACAGGGAGAACACACCACACTCCTCACAGACAGTCACCCGGAGGAAACCCACGCAGACACAGGGAGAACACACCACACTCCTCACAGACAGTCACCCGGAGGAAACCCACGCAGACACAGGGAGAACACACCACACTCCTCACAGACAGTCACCCGGAGGAAACCCACGCAGACACAGGGAGAACACACCACACTCCTCACAGACAGTCACCCGGAGGAAACCCACGGAAAGACACAGGGAGAACACACCACACTCCTCACAGACAGTCACCCGGAGGAAACCCACGCAGACACAGGGAGAACACACCACACTCCTCACAGACAGTCACCCGGAGGAAACCCATGCAGACACAGGGAGAACACACCACACTCCTCACAGACAGTCACCCGGAGGAAACCCACGCAGACACAGGGAGAACACACCACACTCCTCACAGACAGTCACCCGGAGGAAACCCACGCAGACACAGGGAGAACACACCACACTCCTCACAGACAGTCACCCGGAGGAAACCCACGCAGACACAGGGAGAACACACCACACTCCTCACAGACAGTCACCCGGAGGAAACCCACGCAGACACAGGGAGAACACACCACACTCCTCACAGACAGTCACCCGGAGGAAACCCACGCAGACACAGGGAGAACACACCACACTCCTCACAGACAGTCACCCGGAGGAAACCCACGCAGACACAGGGAGAACACACCACACTCCTCACAGACAGTCACCCGGAGGAAACCCACGCAGACACAGGGAGAACACACCACACTCCTCACAGACAGTCACCCGGAGGAAACCCACGGAAAGACACAGGGAGAACACACCACACTCCTCACAGACAGTCACCCGGAGGAAACCCACGCAGACACAGGGAGAACACACCACACTCCTCACAGACAGTCACCCGGAGGAAACCCACGCAGACACAGGGAGAACACACCACACTCCTCACAGACAGTCACCCGGAGGAAACCCACGCAGACACAGGGAGAACACACCACACTCCTCACAGACAGTCACCCGGAGGAAACCCACGCAGACACAGGGAGAACACACCACACTCCTCACAGACAGTCACCCGGAGGAAACCCACGCAGACACAGGGAGAACACACCACACTCCTCACAGACAGTCACCCGGAGGAAACCCACGGAAAGACACAGGGAGAACACACCACACTCCTCACAGACAGTCACCCGGAGGAAACCCACGCAGACACAGGGAGAACACACCACACTCCTCACAGACAGTCACCCGGAGGAAACCCACGGAAAGACACAGGGAGAACACACCACACTCCTCACAGACAGTCACCCGGAGGAAACCCACGCAGACACAGGGAGAACACACCACACTCCTCACAGACAGTCACCTGGAACGAGACTCGAACCCACAACCTCCAGGACCCTCCAGTTGTGACAGAGACATGGTAGTCATGATTTGCTTTTTTGGAGATCGCTACTAAAACGTAGCTGCCTTTTGGAGCTTGCTTCATCTATAATGGCCAAGAAAATAAACCATATTTCCAAGGTAATATTGCCAAGGTATGGAAATCATGTTCATATGTTGCCATCTACTGGCGATAGAATGCACTTTAATGTGGAACAGAAAATCCAAATAAGAAGGTGGCGAATAAGAAGCCAACTTCAGCGATGTATATTTTTTCTGTATTTCCCCCAGTCCCTGGCATGTAAATAAACTTATGAACATTTCTCATTGATGGAGCATCTATTGAAGACTATTGATTTTGCGTTCTCTCACAAATAATATCTGTTTGAAGTGGTTGGACTTACCTGGAAACTGCAGGGTCCTGGTAACATTTGCGAGGGAACGCAAAATCAGTCGTCTTTTTTTTTTATTATCCCCCGTGAGATATGTTTAAAACTAATTCAGGATTTAGGACTCATCAGATGATTCGCTGACGTCATTATAGATATCTTAAAAACATTTTTGACTAGTCAAAATATAAATTGTAGATATCTTAAACTGTCAATCTGACTAGTGGAAATATAATTGTTACTGTAATTAAGGATGGTCAGACGAAAGCAATCTAGTGTTAAAACGGTTTGCCATATACCTTTCCTCAGTTTGTTTGTTTCACTGACAGCTGCAACAGAGCCTCTCTCCCTCTCTCTCTTACACTCTCTCATTCTCTCTCTCTCTCTCTCCCTCTCTCTCTCTTACACTCTCTCATTCTCTCTCTCTCTCTCTCCCTCTCTCTCTCTTACACTCTCTCATTCTCTCTCTCTCTCTCTCTCTCTCTCTCTCCCTCTCTCTCTTACACTCTCTCTCTCTCTCTCTCTCTCTCTCTCTTACACTCTCTCATTCTCTCTCTCTCCCTCTCTCTCTCTCTCTCCCTCTCTCTCTTACACTCTCTCATTCTCTCTCTCTCTCTCTCTCTCTTACACTCTCTCATTCTCTCTCTCTCTCTCTCTCTCTTACACTCTCTCATTATCTGTCTCTCTCTCTCTCTCTCTCTCCTATTGGTCACCGTCAGGAACATGGCGTAGGGAACGTCAGACTGGGTGAAAAGATCCATAAAGTTCTAATATTCTTTCCTAAACTCGTGTACTCTGATCCCGGCATAAATCCGCAAAGATATCTTTGGAAATAATCCATAGACCAGTTGGGTTTGAGAAATTTAAGCAGTGTGAGGTGTAATCTGTCCTATTTCCACTGGGTGGCGCTGTTTACTGCAGGAGGAACCGTGTCCCGTCGCTCTGATTTGTTGGTTGAAGTCGCATGGTTAGGGTTAGAGTTCACCACAGCCATGTTGATGTGAGCAGCTTGTGTCTGAGAGGTGGGTATTTTCGTCGTGTGTAGATTGAGAGCTGTAGTCTCTCACAGGAGGAGGACGTGGACGTGTAGAATAGTTAATGATAGATGCCTTTTTAAATCTGTATGGACCCATGCGTAGTGCCATTAAAAGGTGTACTGTGACCCAGAGGCTGTTCCATAAAACAGGATTTCTCTGTTTACACTCACCTCTGCACCGACGGGACAGGCTCGACTTTGAGGGTAAGATCTCTGCCTTAAGTTGTCAATCCTGCTTTGTGTTTAACCCCCAGGCTAAGGCTGCATTATATATCCCCTCTCACACACGCCTCACATTTTGATACGAGCACTACTCCGTCCTGTGGAGATCCACGCCACGGTTTCCAGGCCGCGATGCTCCGGTTGAAGGCCGTCTCTCGGCATCTCTCCTCGGGGAGAGCAGAGCCCTGCGTCCGTCTGAACCAGTGCGGATCCCCCGGTGATGTGGTCATAGTTCACGGGTTACGGACTCCGATCGGGAGAGCTAAAAGAGGCTCGTTCAAGGTGTGGTACACTTTCTGATTCTCTCTCTCTGTGTGTGTGTGTGTTTTCCCCAGAACGCCACCTCTTTTTAAGCTAATTTAATTTACCGTTTTCCCCCTCTACCTTTAGTTCCACATTAACAGCAGCTGCAGTTGCGGCCTCTCGCCTGTAGGCGGCTCTGTTTAGTCATTATTTAACTGACCACTCTTCATTCAACTTCTGGAATCTTCTAAAATTGAGAAAATGAATAAAACCTGGACAGAGTCCGTTTTGAATTGTGGCGCTGGACATTTCCTCTTAGGGGGAAAAAACGTGTTTTATATGTTTTATAAAGTTCATAACAACAGCAACGAGAGAAGTAAACAAGAACAAGGCGAAAGGTGACTGAACTTTCACAAACCGTCCGTCTGTGACCTGTTCAGGTGATTTATCAGCACACTCAGAATGTAAAGCCTTGAGCCTGGGACTGTTCTTAAGCTTTAAACGGGTTATCATGGCTGATTGGTGTCTTATCTGAGAGCATAGGGGGTTGACTTTTCCAGAGAGAGTATAATTTTCTTGTTTTCTGCAGGACACCACTCCTGATGAGCTGCTGAGTGCAGTAATGAGTGCAGTCCTGAAGGATGTGGGTCTTTCACCAGATAAACTTGGGGATACCTGCGTAGGTAAGGCACTAAACCACAGATGACCACCAGTGACCTGCCAGACATCGTCAGTCTTCTTATTTCTGTGAGGATTTGATTGAGTTCAGCCACAAGGGCGTTAGGAAGGTCTCAAACTGAGGTTGTGGGGGATACCTTCTGTAATCGTTCTCCCCAGGACATGATTCTCTTGAGATCTCAAGATGCACCTTTACCTTTCCTCCTGCAGGGAATGTGTTACAGCCTGGAAGTGGAGCTCTGGTGGCAAGAATCGCCCAGTTTCTGAGGTCTGACCATTTTCAGATTTTTAGACTTATTCACAGACAAATGAGATTTTGGAAAAAGTAGAGATGTACAGGGGTTGGAGAATGAAAGTGAAACACCTGGTTTTAGACCACAGTAATTTATCAGTGTGGTGTAGGGCCTCCTTTTGCGGCCGATACAGCGTCAGTTGGTCTTGGGAATGACATACACAAGTCCTGCACAGTGGTCAGAGGGATTTGAAGCCATTCTTCTTGCAGGATAGTGGCCAGGTCTCTATGTGATGCTGGTGGAGGAAAACGTTTCCTGACTTGCTCCTCCAAAACACCCCAAAGTGGCTCAATAATATTTAGATCTGGTGACGGTGCAGGCCATGGGAGATGTTCAACTTCACTTTCATGTTCATCAAACCAGTCTTTCACCAGTCTCGCTGTGTGTATTGGTGCATTGTCGTCCTGATACACGGCACCGCCTTCAGGACACAGTGTTTGAACCATTGGATGCACATGGTCTTACTGGTGCAATGTGGAGTTAATGAAGATTGTCTACCAGGCTGCTCCAATTTAGCCATGAAACCTCCCACACTACAATGACAGGGGTTTCACTTTCACTGTCCATCCCCTGTATATATAAAAATAAATAGTGTAATATTTTTTTTGACACGGATAAAGCATTAAAAAGCATTGGATTTTCAGTGGTTTTCCAGAAACGGTTCCAGTCTACACAGTAAACAGACAGTGTTCATCGGGACTGCAGGCGCTTCTGAACATCGCAGGTGAGGGCTCAGTCTGACGTACCAAAAGTAAATAAACAGTTATGTGTATGTCTTTATGAAGGAAGGATTTCTCTGCTTTTTTAAGGTGGAATCAGAAATGGCTCCTATGATATTGGTCTTGCATGTGGGTTAGTATCTATTTTACTTGGATGTTTTAGTCAAAGCTCTTTCTAATCCAACTCCACAAAGTCTGCAAACTGTGTATAATTCTAAATAACTAATTATAAATTAATAAGTAGTACTGAATTATTAGTATGTAACATCTTCTTTAATATCCACCGGTTTATAATCAATTTAAATTGTTTATACCAGAACAGATCTAAAATAACTAATAACACAAATGCACCAAGATGCAGAACTAATGCTCACCTCGAGTCTCAGACCTTCAGGACTGCTCCTGCACATCTGACCATGTCATCACTTTCTTAATCAGCCTCTGTTTGTGTCGAGACTAATGTGAATTATTCAGCATCAGGTTGAAGTCATGAACAAAAACAAAACAAGTTCGTCGTCTTGTTTTTATGGCTGTGTTTTCAGGGTGGAGAGCATGTCTCTGCGTTCTGTTGGAAACCCAGGAGACGTCAGCTCCAGACTGATGGACACTGAGAAGGCCAGAGACTGCATCATCCCCATGGGGTAAGACCTGTCACACACTGGGGACAGTGTTGAAATAGAAGTAAGGAGGCACAGAGCAGAAGTCTTCATCTGCGTTTGTGTTGTTGGTTTCAGTATCACCTCAGAGAATGTTGCAGAGCGGTTTGGCGTCAGTCGAGAAAAACAGGACTCCTTTGCTTTCAGCTCTCAGCAAAAGTACGATCACGTCTTTGAACTGTCACCTACAGAGAAGCGTTATGTTTTTATCCCTAATGAGCAGTGTAGTTGTATTGGCAGGATATTTAAATATCTGACGGATCCATGGTGTTGCTCTCTGTTCGACAGGGCGGCTTTGGCTCAGAAGCGAGGTTTGTTTGAGCAGGAGATCATTCCGGTCACAACCAAATTTGTGGATGAGAAAGGAACGGAGCGCATCGTTACTGTAACCAAGGACGACGGCATCCGGCCGGGCACCACGCTCGAGGGTCTGTCCAAACTGCGTCCGGCTTTCAAGGAGGATGGCAGCACGACAGCAGGTGGGTCCTGTTTTTGTCAGATGTGTGTTACTGTTCATGGCTCAGCAGTTGCGATATAAAGGTGTGTGTGTGTGTTTAGGTAACTCAAGTCAGGTGAGTGATGGAGCGGCAGCAGTACTGGTGGGTCGCAGGTCTACAGTAGAAGCTCTTGGGCTGCCGGTGCTGGGGGTCCTGAGATCCAGCGCGGTGGTGGGCGTTCCCCCTGATGTAATGGGCATTGGCCCTGCCTATGCAATCCCAGCAGCCCTGGAGAAGGCAGGTACGGTGATATACTGCCGCTTCCCCTAAGACGGCATATACAGCCTACACATAGTCTGTTACAGTTATGAATTGACTGATGTTGGATTCCCCTGTTGTTTTTGTAACCGACACAGCAGCAGTCCCTTTCCGTCTGTTGTTTAATTTGTCTTTACAGGTCTGACCATCGATGATATTGATGTCTTTGAGATCAACGAGGCCTTCGCTAGTCAGGTGAGAGAAAAGGGTTCGACTTTCCCTTGTGTTGTTGTATTGTACATGTGCACAGACGACGATTAAACATGTTCTTGAACCCCAGGCCGTGTACTGTGTAGAGAAACTGGGCATTCCTCTGAAGAAAGTGAATCCCAATGGCGGTGCCATAGCTCTGGGACATCCACTGGGCTGCACTGGGGCTCGGCAGGTGGTGACCCTCCTCAGCGAGCTTAAACGCAGACGCAAGAGGTGAATAAACTGCTCTCTTACACTGGAGTTAGATCTGTTTGAACAGTCGCTGACTAACGGCTGCACTTTGTGGTGCTCGTAAAGTTGGAAGTGAAATAGATGAAGTGCTCTTGGCTATAAAGTAAAGAAACTGTTTGTTGTTGCAGAGCGTTTGGCGTGGTGTCCATGTGTATCGGAACCGGAATGGGAGCAGCTGCCATCTTTGAGTATCCTGGACAGTGATGAGCTTCGAGGCTTTGACAGACGTTAGAGAGCTTCTGATGATAAAGCAAAGTGATCCTGTTGTGATTAAGACGACAGACTCTAATTCAACACTAACAAGAGGATCCAGATCCTGGCCAGAGTTAACCTCAGAAACAGAATGGATCTTTGTGATTTTAAAGGATTTATTAATCAAACATGATCCAGAGGTCAAGCTTAACAGAGCCTCGGGCGCCTCAGGCTGGAGATAACTAAAGCATGTGATGCTTAAGATTGTTTCTGAATGTTAATATAGATGCCTTATCTTTTATACAAATGAATGGACTTGGAGATCACGAAATGCATTTATTCTGTTTAATTTAGTGTATCGCTGCTCGCAGTGTGGGGATTATTTCATTGTTGTGTAGCCTGTGTTCAGTGAGTTTACTGTCCATCTGTTGATGGAGTTTAGGAAGCGGTCCTGAAAATTACACTTCACCTACTAACCCCACAACCTGAAGCTGCACAACTGGGTTATAAATGTCTGAATTGTTTGTTTTCCTCTCGATAAAATAAGGAAATAATTGACAGTTTATGTAAAAAGACATCTTCCTGTGTTACCGTTAGTACAAGTTAAAGTTCTCCTGAGATGTGGCAGACATTCATAAGGAGCTAGAATAACCTCTTTTGGCTGTTTTTTTTATTTTTTTCTCGTCACAAACATCTGAATAAAGCCGAATGCCTTCTCTCCGCTGCTCCTTCTCTCTGTCAGCCTTTGTTTTGTTAAATGAAAGAGAAATCCTTTTCCAAATGACATCGATGTATTTTACAAAGAAATATATCTTTCTTCAAAGTCCTCGGTGTGTTTTTTCAGCTGTGAGCTGTGAGGGATACGTATCTCTCATCAAAGGATCCTCTCCCCTGAACCTGCAGAGTGAGGCGGGGCTCTCCCAGAATTCCGTGTACGGTGATCGTCCCGTGGAATGACCTCTGCTCACTGCCGAGAAGAATATAGTCAGTTAACAGTGTATTTACTAATAAAGGGAATATGAATATGAGATAAATATGACGCTGCACCTTTCTCAGCATAATTTAGTTAGGATCCCTGAACAACTCGATGGATAATAGAAACAGTTATAGATCATGAATCTGTTCCAGAAAAAACACAGTGATGCTTATTTACTGTGTAATGTAGAACGTCCTGTTTCCTGGGAATGTAGCATGGAAATGAATGTGTGAAACGTGCAGAAGTGGAGCAGATACCAGGCAGTGAAGCTGATCTCCAGTGGTTGTCTACAGGAGGAGATGGGACACTCCAGTGGCTTTAAGAGTCCAGACTCTGGATGTAGTCTAAACACATCACTCCGATCCTCTGTATCTACATAAGAACGACGACAACAGCGCAACTGTACACAACCCTCAGCAAAGGTACCACCAGTGTGTTAAATATGACGTGATGTAGAAGTCAGATGGTTATATTTCCGTACTTATAAACGCTGTCCAGAAACTGCTGGAGCCTCCGCGGTTGCAGATGTGAACTTCTTTGACCTTGGTCTGACCCACGTAACAGGTGCCGAAGTCTAGGCTCTCACAGGAGAGGTGCAGTGTGGGTAGTGCCAGGACGGCACGCAAGGGTACTGTCTGAAAACGTTCACAACGTAAAGCGTGATGAATTGCTCGTATAAAACACGATTATAAGCAATGCTCAATTACTCAGAAAGAAAGCAAAATGCCATAAAGACGTTTGATACTCAGCCATAAAGAGTATCACAAATCTTGTTAAGGTAAGAGATATGTCACCTGCAGGGTGTTGTTGCTGTACTGAATGGTGAGATTCTGCTGAAAACACAACCTCCTTTCTCCCTTGTCACTGCAGTGCACTGTAACAGAGAGTGGGTCTTCCTCACGTGGCTCATTCTGATAGTTAAGGAGAGATGCTGAAAGGTGAAAGACCACCTTTATCTGAAAGAAAAAAAACAATCAATACAACAGAGCATCAGTAGTTTAGCCTTGAGTTAAGGTCACCCTCCCCTAGTGTCTACAGACCTGTGTGCTGTGTTTGGATGGCAGCTTCAGCATTCTCTGGCTCTCTGTAGGCCCTGGAGAGCCGTGTGTGAGAGATGGAGTGTGTGAGCTGGTTGCGCGCTGGTGCTGATGCTCAGGCTTCAGAATGTAGAACGGCCTCTGGACGCTCAGTCTGAAACCTAGATGCATCTCTGTGTTGTTGGTCAGATGCAGTGGCCGCACCACCAGTGATTCCTACAACAAACGAAGCAGGGTTCCCCTGGTGCATGAGACGTACAGCAACCAATTCTCATTTACAGTATTGAGTTTAAGGCTCCTAAGCTGTTAGAAACTATTTATGTTTACTTTAAGTGTATTTGCCACTAAAGACACAATATAATACTACAATTATCGTGATAAAATTGTTTGGATTTACATGAATGTTAGTGTTTTGAACATGTTCATGTCCATAAAAGCTTTATTAACTATAAGATTAGAGCGGTGCAGTGGAGCAGCAGGTAGTGTCTCTGTCACAGCTCCAGGGTCCCGCTCCGGGTGACTGTCTGTGAGGAGTGTGGTGTTTTCTCCCTGTGTCTGCGTGGGCTTCCTCCGGGTGACTGTCTGTGAGGAGTGTGGTGTTTTCTCCCTGTGTCTGCGTGGGCTTCCTCCGGGTGACTGTCTGTGAGGAGTGTGGTGTTTTCTCCCTGTGTCTGCGTGGGCTTCCTCCGGGTGACTGTCTGTGAGGAGTGTGGTGTGTTCTCCCTGTGTCTGCGTGGGCTTCCTCCGGGTGACTGTCTGTGAGGAGTGTGGTGTGTTCTCCCTGTGTCTGCGTGGGTTTCCTCCGGGTGACTGTCTGTGAGGAGTGTGGTGTGTTCTCCTTGTGTCTGCGTGGGCTTCCTCCGGGTGACTGTCTGTGAGGAGTGTGGTGTGTTCTCCTTGTGTCTGCGTGGGTTTCCTCCGGGTGACTGTCTGTGAGGAGTGTGGCTTGTTCTCCCTGTGTCTGTGCGGGTTTCCTCCGGGTGACTGTCTGTGAGGAGTGTGGTGTGTTCTCTGTGTCTGCGTGGGTTTCCTCCGGGTAACTGTCTGTGAGGAGTGTGGTGTGTTCTCTCTGTGTCTGCGTGGGTTTCCTCCGGGTGACTGTCTGTGAGGAGTGTGGCGTGTTCTCCCTGTGTCTGTGCGGGTTTCCTCCGGGTGACTGTCTGTGAGGAGTGTGGTGTGTTCTCTGTGTCTGCGTGGGTTTCCTCCGGGTAACTGTCTGTGAGGAGTGTGGTGTGTTCTCTCTGTGTATGCATGGGTTTCCTCCGGGTGACTGTCTGTGAGGAGTGTGGTGTGTTCTCCCTGTGTCTGCGTGGGTTTCCTCCGGGTGCTCCGGTCTCCTCCCACTCAAAAGTGTCCATAGGTGTGAGTGTCTGTTGCCCTGTGAAAGACTGGCGCCACCTCCCGGGTGTGTTCCTGCCTTGCACCCACTATAAGATTACTATGACTATAAATAGGTTCAGATTTCATTGATTGTATGGTACCTGTCTGAGTGTGTCTCCATCAAGTAAATCACTTGCAGCAGCACAGAACTCCAGAGCTTCTTCATCTTCTTCCATTTGGACTGTTATCCTGCAAAAAATACAGCACACACACACAGCCACAGCCAAGTTATTCATTGTCATTTTCTGTAGAAGTAATTTTGTGTTGGCTTTCAGAATTCGTACACAGATTCCACTTTTGCTTTTATGTTCTACAACAGATACATGTGTGTGACATTCATTTGCACTGTGACAATTCTGACTGGGCAAGTTTAAGTTATATTTCATACCGTGACCTACAGTTTACTCTATTCACACACGTCATGTTGAGAAGAAAGGTGTATTCTGTTGTATATGGTGTATTTACTCATATATTGTACACAACATGGTCCAAAGGAATTGAATCAACAAATGTGAGGAGTTAGGTGCCAAAGTGTGCAATGTGTCACTGACTCACACAGCTGGTTTAACAAATGCCTGAAGGTCCAGTCTCAGAGGCTGCAGCTCATAGCCCTGAGGTCTGACCACTTTCCCCTGAAGAGCCATGTCCGCCTGTAAAACAGCGACATAAAAAGGTTCATGCTAAAGAGCCCAGGATTTTATTACTGTATCAATGAGTTAGATGGAAAAAAACTACCTTTGAGTCCAGTGACATGAAGCCAAGAGCATAACCCACACAAGTGTGGTCACTGGATGGATCCGACAGTGTTAGAGGAGTAAAAGACACATGGATGGTGCTGCTGCCCCCTGCTGGAACCACCTGAAAGCAGTATATATTCAATAAAGACACTGATCAACTATAACATCATGACCCTACACTCACTGTCCATTCCCTCAGCTCCACTTCTCATACAAGAGCACTTTGTTGCTCTGTGTATTTTGTTAACCCCTGATGAACTACAGTCTGTAATTGTAGAACTACAGAAGTACGTACTATCTGCTGTGGCGTGATGCAGTATGGGTAGTCTGAAACATTTCCCTCATGAGGCTGGATATACACAGAAAACAGCTTCCTCACTGGAGCCAAAGAAGACAGAGCCTCTCTCTCCTTTTCACCACAGAGACATTCCTCTAAATCCTTTGAGACGCAGAGAAAAAAATGCAAAACACAAGTAAAAAAGAAAAACAAAACTGGTCAATTCTGTCATGACACCTGCAAACGCATGAAAAGATCACATTTGCATCAGAGAGAGAACTCAAGCACCCACTGCTTATATAATCTCTGACATGCCCATGGGTGTAAACACCTCTGAGTCACTGTGCAAAGCTGCGAGCAAAGAAAATGTTTCAAATAATACTTGTAAATCCTCAGAAATCATTTGCTTACAGAACAGCCTGATGTGGACCTGAGGGAAGAGCTGGTTCTGTCTGAGCTGGGGGTATGGCTTTGATCCCAAGGGGCCGGGAACACAAGATTAGAGTCGAGCCCCATCACAACCTCGTTGCCGTCTGCATCCTTCAGAGGAAAAGCTTCACCGTATGCCACTATTAAATCGATCCACTTCCTGTCTTCAGTCTCCTTGTTGTAGGTCAGCCAGTCCATACGGATATCTAACAGAACAGAGACTCTCAGTGCGTTCAAATCGTGTGTGAGACATGACGAGTCTGGCCCGTCTTATATAATGACAGGAGTAACAGCTAATGGCAAAGTATTGTCAGAAATCCATTGCCCTGTGATCTTAAAAATGTCATATTTGTTCTTACTGTATGGGCTGCTGTTGTTCAAGCGGAGAGACCGTGACACTGTGTCTCCACCAGAAACATGAGATCCAAACCTGCGGAGTCAAAGAAATATCTGACAAGTAACAAACGTATCATAGCCGTCATAAAAAAACATGTAAATTTTTAAACACATAGATAGAAATGTTTGCCAAATAGTGAACCCACATCCTTCGACACCCTTAAACCTGTTGCCTTTATAACACATTTGTTAATGAGTTTAATCATGTGGTGTATCTTAACATTTGAAATAAGTAAATTCACTTTCATAATTAGTAAATAAAGATTTTACTATTGCCCTTTCTATTTCTGTGTTATTATTTATAATCTAATTAATAATCATGTAAATTTACTGTTTCAGGAACACACCACACCCGGAGGAAACCCACACAGACACAGGGAGAACACACCACACTCCTCACAGACAGTCACCCGGAGGAAACCCACACAGACACAGGGAGAACACACCACACTCCTCACAGACAGTCACCCGGAGGAAACCCACACAGACACAGGGAGAACACACCACACTCCTCACAGACAGTCACTCGGAGCGGGATTCGAACCCACAAGCTCCAGAACACTGGAGATGTGACAGAGACACTACCTGCTGCACCTGATAAGAAAGCTGCACCTGATTTTTTCTATAAGAAAGCTTTACCGTATAATGGGGCCTTGGTTTTGATTATCAGGCTGCGGTCCAATCATTTGGAAGTAGATTGGACAGCCTCTCACAGAGATCTTCATAGGGATTCGTGTCGGATCCAGTTCCCCAACCTTAAAATGAAAATACAAGTATTATATTAATAGGTTATGACGTGTACAGTTGTATTTTTTATTATTTTCGTAGCACCTTTCCTGTAGCTTCACTGATATCACTGACTAAATTACACCCAGGATTTGTGACTCAAGGATTGTGGACAGAAAAATAACCATAAGTTGTCTATATATTTTACATGTTTGATATATTAAGTTTTATGTACTTTACAGAGAAGGTGGTCTTCATAATCTCCCCACATGTTGCTGAAAGCAGTGATGTTGATTATTGCAGTTTCAAAAGGCCCGAGTGTCCCACTCTCCGGCTCGACACAGAAAGCCGCCCCTTTCCCATGAGAGAGAAGACTCTTGATAAAGTCTACAGCAGAAAACACAGGAATACTCATTTGCACATGTCCCAGCATTCATAACAAAAGCACATAAATCTGGACATACAGCATTTATTTACCCTCATACTTCTTCTCCTCTATTTTCTTTGCTTGTATCCCATGCAGTGGCATTCTCTCAGCACTTCTGAAAAAGACCATTCATTTAAATTCAATTATTGCTTTAGAATGTGTGTGTGTGTGTGTGTGTTGCCCTGTGAAGGACTGGCGCCCCCTCCAGGGTGTACTCCTGCCTTGCGCCCAATGATTCCAGGTAGGCCCTGGACCCACCGCGACTCTGAACTGGATAAGGGTCACAGATAATGAATGAATGAATGTTTTCTATGAAGGATGAGTACTTACTTTTGACTTCACTATATTTAACGTTATTAATGGGGGCAGCCGTGTCCTGGTGGTGAGGGAACTGGGCGTGTAACAGGAAGGTTGCTGGTTCGATCCCCAGAGCCGCCAGGTCATGACTGAAGTGACCTTGAGTAAGGCACCTAACCCCCAACCACTCTGGGCATGTGTTCACTGCCCCCTAGTGTTCACTAGTGTGTGTGTAAATGTGTGTTTCGCTGCTCGGATTGGGTTAAATACAGAGAACAAATTCCTCTGTGTGCAGCACATCGGCCAATAAACTGATTCTAGTAGTAATTCTTATTCTATTAGACTTGATTATTAATATAATACGGTATTCATAAATGTAATGAATGTAAATTAACATTTAAAAAAGACTCAGAAACAAGCACAACAAGAAACTGCAGATGGACCGGTCGTTTTACCTGTGCTGAGACTTTCCGACTGTTTGTGATGGATGTCGTCCAGTGAAGACCTCTGCCTCCACAGTGAAAAAGGCTGAAATCGCAGTGTGATTGGTCACCATCAGCTGTCGTGTGGATGATTTACCAATACAGACAGGTTCATCTCCAGTGAAGTCCAGTACGACGGGCTGCTGATCAGCTGTGTTTGATCCAGCACTGAGAACATAACCGATGATAAAATAATGATTTATCTTCCTGAAGATCACTTACAAAGTTTCTAAAGTTTTATTTACTAATAATGTTTCCTTTAATACTGATATATGTAAATGATCTTTTTTCTGATTGGCTGCTCTGCACTGCGCCTCATTTAAGAAACACTATCAGCTGAGTTGCACGGAACCACAGTTTCAATTTCAGAGACTACTCAGAGTTCAGCGATGTGAAGAAAATCTTTAGGATTTGTGAATCGTTTGAAAGGCCACAGCAATCCATTTGCTTCCTGACAGCCAGGAAATGCACTGTATTTAATCATCTTCCTACTTCAGCCACAGTGCATTCAAAAAGGGCTGTTTTATGAGCTTAAATATGTGAAGTGTATGGAAGTGTAATACCGGTCAGTATCAGGCAAAGAGTAGGACACTCTCAAATGCTTGGCTTTGCCAAAGAATCCAAGCACAAGGGGCTTCCCCATTCCTTCCAGTTCACAGATAGCAGCCACTTCAGTCAACTTCTCCTGTATGCACAAAGACACACACACACACACACACACACACACTTCAAACCTAATCTGGAGTTAGAAACCTGGATAAATTATGCCACATCATTAATTACTAAAATGACAGAATGATTCTTTTTCTGTAAAATTATTATTTTATGTTTTTAGTGCATGTGAAATTTAAAGACATCCAGTTCATTTATATTATAACACACAGATACTTGCGTCAGTGTGTGTAGTAAAGGAGACACTGATCTCCATCTCTGTGTGGGGCCCCAGTATGCCAGAGGATGGAGAAAAGCTGGCAGAGCAGAGCTGGGCTTGAGGACCCTGAAGCTGAGAGGCAGTCATGAGGAGAAACAAACACACATGATACACACAATAAAAAGCAGGTACGAAAGAGACTGGGGATGACTACAGGACTACACACTCACAAAAGTGTTATGGAATTCAATCTAAACAGCACAGCAGTGTTAGAAGAACTTTTAAGGCTTACATCCATAAACACATCCATAAACCTCAGATGCTGCTATCTTACCTCTCGCCATTTGAAGTGAGCTGGCAGCAGAGTTTGGTTAAAGAGAGTAGCTTTGCCTCTCTGAGCAACTCCTACATACAGTTCGTCCAGCAGCAGCTCACAGCTCAGTAAACACACCTGAGGATGCTGAACATTTGCTCGTACACACAGGTGACTGAAGAAAACACACACACACACACTGATATTACACTACAGCTACACTACACACTTATAATCGTCCAGATTTCAGGTTTTTTACTTCTCACCATGCAGCGCCATCCAGCACACTGAGCTGTAGGACACACTCAAAGCTCTGACAGCACAGAGCTCTGAAACACACTTCCACGCTGCAGGACGACAAAGGAGGAAGAACACCCTTATTCGGCTCTACCTTCACCTAAATAAACAACAAAAGAGTAAATAAATAAGGTAAGACTAACACTTGTAGTGTAGTGTACAAGCACAGTATAAAATATTGTAGAATTTCAGAGAAAAAGGTTTAATTCAATCAAAAATATGAATATTCAGATTTCTGAAATAGCTTATGATACGATAAGGGTGTTTACTTGTTCCGGACTGAACGCAGGGTCATCATTCTGCAGCTCTTCTAGCGTCCACTGGGCCTCTAAAGGACTGCCGTTTTTAATACGAACAGTGGAGCAGATCTCCTGTCCCAGTTGCAGTAGACCCAGGTCCAGACTTGGTACACTGAGACTGAGCTCTGGACCCTGAAAGACCACAAAAACACACAGAAGGGAAGTGGAACCAATAGGAACACTGATATAATTAAGATTTTAAGAATTCCAATCATAAAAATAAAGGGGGAATTTTCGTAAACAAACTTTGACTATGGCTTGGAAAATGCTGCTAATAATGTTGCTGCTAAAATAGTGCCACTTTAAAATAACTGCCAATATATTCTGACTCTCACCTTAAAAAATGCCACATTAAAAAACTGCCATTTTAAAACCGCTACCATTTTATTTAGACTGACAACTTAGTGGCTGTCACGTCCTGTTTTTGTTTTCCCCGCCATGTGCTTTCTTGGCACATGGCTCTGTTTGTTATTGTTCGTGTCTCCGCCCTCGTCCTGGCGGGTAATCCGTCCCCCTCCTTATCTGTTCCAGGTCTTGTCTGTGTCATGTATTTAAGTTCCCTTGTGTCACTTCCTGTTTGTCGGACATTTGCTTGTATTTCACTGGTCTGTTTGTCTTGTCTGTTCCTTACGTTTTTGATTTGCTTCCCCTTGTATGTCTGTCTGTTCCTTCCTTGTGCTTCGTGCACTTGTTTGGTTTGTCTGTTAGCATTTCCCTGTCTCTGGTCTCTGTCAGTATTTCCCTCTGCCTCTAGTCAGTAAGTAATTCCCCATCCTGGTCTGTCTGCATCTGTCTCTAGTCTAGGTCTCTGTTTAGCTCTCCATGTCTAGGTTTATATTGTTTAGCTCTTTAGTCTCTCTGCTGTTTCTTGTTTTGTTTTCCCATGTCATGTTTTCCAAGTCTAGTCTGTCTTTACTATTATTCGTTCCATTTGTCAAGTTAACCAGTCTAGTTTGTCTGTCTTTGCGGTTTTCCTTTGTTGTTATTGAGTCTGTCTATCTCCACCGTTTTTTGTCTTTGCTTTAGTTATATCTTGTTAAAATAAACGTCTGTGTTATTAACGTATTTGTCCGACATCCGCGATTCCTGACAGTGGCATCTTGAAAAAACACGACCTTCAATAGTGGCAGCCTGAAATTTCAACTCGTATTTTGAAAGCCATAATTCGGATCACTCCAAAAAACACAAGCAACCAGAGCGGGCATAGGATCTATGATCGTGTCAAGTTTCATGGCTTTAACTTGAAAACCCTAGGAGGAATAGCATTCACAAAATCACAAAGAGAATAATAAACACTGAGAATGAAGAACCGACAACTCTTCCAAGCCAACTTAATAATATTAGTCGATATAAATTCAATTATTTTCCTTCTCCCACCTTAAATGTGGCCTCAATGGGCAGAGCTACGGGACTGGAGCCGTATTTAACATGACACTGGAGTGTGGTGCTGAAGTGACCTGGCCGACTCCCAGTCAAAATCAGATCCATATCAATGCACTCATTCATTTCTACAAGAAAAAAGAGATACGAGTTAATATTGTGCAGCAAACCTTTGTTCCATACAAAGAAAAATAAACAATGGGGGTCATAAATAATTGTGTACAAATGTGTAATTACAGCACTACTACAGGTAGCACCCTTTGGGATCTAAAGTCACATCCAAACAGCAAAACTGCTTTAATAAACAGTATTTAATTTGTTTACCTATTTCACCTGACAACGGCTTAACCTCAATATCAAGGCTTTCATTAATACGCTCCCATTCAAAGTAAACTGTTGATTTGCTGTGGTTCCACATCTGAAAACACACACACACACACACACACACACAAAGCTAAAAACAATCCAATAAAAGACCTTATTCAAAGGTTATTCAAGAAACAGTAAAACCTCACTAATTGTTACAGAGATGACTGTGAACCGTGTGTTACCTTGAAGCTCCTGTGGACGGCTGTGTGTATGTATGTTTCTCCTGGAATAAGAAGGGCATATGGCTCCAGGAGGATCCGATAGGGTTCTGTGGAGCCTTTCACCTCCATCTCCATCACAATCACATCACCCGTGTTGGACACTTTATCAGACTGAGATGCACTGCTGAGGAAAACATTGTATTTGAATCAGAATTAATAGAAATGATATGAATGAAATGTCTGAACATAGGAACATTGAACATTGTAAAATACTGATTTAATGTGTAGTTTTTACCTGTCTTCATTGATTTTCTTCGTTTCTGGGACATCCCTAATGGCCAAGTGGCAAACACTGTGATAATCTACCAGCTGCAAGAGAAAGAAAAGTCAACACAGGGCACAACTCGACTCTATTCCACGACTGTGTGTTTGAGCTGGAGATGTTTAAAGAGGAGATGTTGAGGAATCATTTTAGAACCAAATGTTCCCGTCCACATTTTGCTCTTATTACAACTTCTAGTCCTTTTAGGAGACTTTTCTCTGATATTCAAAGATGTGTGTGTGTCTGAGTGTACCTCTTGTGGGTGGAATGAAAGCAGGAACACATGCTCCTGTGAAGGACCCAGCAAGCCAACAGCAGGATTGATGCTGAAGCCGTTGTCTGTGGAAATGTGATGCTTAACGCAGGAGGGATCCGGCATCTCACCAGGCAACAGAGCCTGCAGGTAGGGCTTCACAATCTGCCACTGGAATGGCAGTTCCAAGTGTCTGTTTCACAGCACACAAAACATATCCCGTAACCAGCATGCATTTCTGATCTAACGTGGTTGCTTTCAGGTTGAAGATTACTCAGCTACTGATGACCAAAGTCTGTTGCCACTAGTAATGCATTCAGACAGTAGACACCATAAGAACACAATAACCATAAAGAACCGAACCACACTAAACCCTTGGTCCACAGTCTGAGGCACTTTGTGGAGTCCAGCACAGACGGGTCTAGTAGAAACTTCATGTTGGAAGTGTGTAGACGCCTCGTATGAACAGTGAATTATTCAACTGTGCTTTACCCATCAAACCCGAAGTCATAGTTCATCATGGGGAGAATCTCAGAGGCCGTTCCACATATTTACATTGTATATGAAGGGTTGAGGATGCGAGTCTGAACACCAGGCTTACGTGTTGTTTTTAATAATGAGCTTCTTCTGTAGAACGGAGTTCAGGTTCGCTGGATCGAATCTCACAAAATGATCGGCAGTCAGATCACGCAGTTCACCAAGCTCTGGGGAATCTTCACCACCCTCCACTGCCACCAGCTCCAGCATGACCAGCTGACCCGTACCTGGCAAGGTGCAGTAAACATGAGCAAGGGGGTCAGTAACTCCATTACAGTGGGCTAATATTTAAAGTGAACAAGTAATTTGCAGATAATCTGCAGCAAAGTCTGGTGAAGTCTTCAAAAATCAGATGGATTTTTGAGATGTAAGCTCTTACAAGGACTGGGGGGCAGCCGTGGTCTGGTGGTGAGGGACATGGGCTTGTAACCAGAAGGTTGCCGGCAAGTCATGACTTGAGTGCCTTTGAGCAAGGCACCTAACCCCCAACTGCTCCCCTGGTGCTGTGGCTAGGGCTGCCCGCCTCTCCGGGCATGTGTGCTCACTGCCCCCTAGTGTTCAGTAGTGTGAAAGTGTGTTTCATTGCACAGATCGGGTTAAATGCAGAGAACAAATTTCTCTGTGTGCAGCAGAGTGCCCAGTAAAGTGATTCTAATTCTAATTACAGTGAAAACTAACGATGCTAAAACTAATTCCAGTTTTCCTATATGTCATTTCACACAAGGACATTTCAGCTCTTACCTTGTATGGAGAAGTCCTTCACCTGACAGTTATCACAGATAATTGTGAAGCTCTGGGCACAGCTTTCTGCAGCAGTGGGGAAGAAAACCACCTGAACAGAAAGTTTAAGACTTTAGTATTTAGGATGTGTGATATAAGACAGTACGTTTTTGTTAGTCATATTTTGCCCACACTCTGCAGAATGATTACTTTAATTACCTCCATGACCACTGCTTGACCGGGCAGCAAGGCAAACAGAGTGGGACTGACCGCAAATGGAGGCTGCTCTGCAAAACTGGCCTTCACTGCAGACTGAAGCAGGGCACAGAGGCATATTCTGACATTCGTAAACACGTATATTTGTATCCAAAATATTTTGATATTCACCCATGTCACAGGAGGAGATCTGTTTTAATATTTATTTTTATTTATTTATTTAATGTGTCATATTTGAAGTATAAAGCCTATTGGAAAAATTGGGTTATGCAATAAACCACTAGGTCTGCTACTATATTAACATGTGTTTTCAACCACTGCTTCCTGTGTGCTAGTTTACCCTAAGGCTGGGGGCAGGCCACTCTGTTTTTGGCATGACACAGAAAGTTCCAGCGCTCTGTCCATCGTTACGACACAGGACCTCCATAAACTTCACCCCTCCAACCAGACAGTAGCCAAAGTCCAGGATGGCAGGCACTAGACCCAGAAACAGAGAACCATGTTCAACAGAGCAAGTCAACATTAACACAAAAACGGTGATAAAGCTCCGGGGTTAACTGACTCACATGTGAGTATCGGTGGGGGTCTTCGAGCCTCCAGGGGAACAACGAGGGGGTAAGGAGACTGAGTCTCCACCAGCAGAAAGTCCTCAAATTCAGCTAAGCAGTCTGGTGCAAAACGCACACTGTACTGACAGCTCATCCCAGGAGCCACAACACCTCCCTCACCAGGAAAACGACCTGCGGAGGCACATATTTTGATGCTGTTTTCTTAGAACTTCAAATTGGCACCAAAACTCAGCCAAAATAACGGCTCAGCGTTCTGCCGCAGTGAATAACTTCTAATACCCTTCCTTTGATTGTCAGGGTCTTGATGAGCTGCTGAGAATTGGGAACATAGCGCCGATGACACTGAGTGCTGAATGAACGTGATGGATTCTCACCTAGCCCGAGAGAGAAGTGTGGAGTAGTGGGTGGGATCACACGCACGTGTCGGCTGGCAGCGGTCATGTTCCTCAGATCCACAGTTGTCTAAAACAGACATGACAACAGATGTCTTTTTACAGCCCGGGCGGAGACAACAAACAACACCAATTGAAATGTTTCTAATTGTAAAAATAAAGAAATATATATTTGACGCACAGACTTTTTTCTGCAGTGATTCTTCTTCATAATACATTCATTCATTCATTCATTATCTGTAACTCTTATCCAGTTCAGGGTCGCGGTGGGTCCAGAGCCTACCTGGAATCATTGGGTACAAGGCGGGAACACACCCTGGAGGGGGCACCAGTCCTTCACGGGGCAACACACATTCACTCACACACTCACACCTACGGACACTTTTTGAGTCACCAATCCACCTACCAACGTGTGTTTTTGGACTGTGGGAGTAAACCGGAGCACCTGGAGGAAACCCACGCAGACACAGGGAGAACACACCACACTCCTCACAGACAGTCACCCGGAGGAAACCCACACAGACACAGGGAGAACACACCACACTCCTCACAGACAGTCACCCGGAGGAAACACACACAGACACAGGGAGAACACACCACACTCCTCACAGACAGTCACCCGGAGGAAACCCACGCAGACACAGGGAGAACACACCACACTCCTCACAGACAGTCACCTGGAGGAAACCCACGCAGACAAAGAGAAAACACACCACACTCCTCACAGACAGTCACTTGGAGGAAACCCACACAGACACAGAGAGAACACACCACACTCCTCACAGACAGTCACCTGGAGGAAACCCATGCAGACACAGAGAGAACACACACACACTCCTCACAGACAGTCACCCGGAGGAAACCCATGCAGACACAGAGAGAACACACCACACTCCTCACAGACAGTCACCCGGAGGAAACCCACGCGGACACAGGGAGAACACACCACACTCCTCACAGACAGTCACCCGGAGGAAACCCACGCAGACACGGGGAGAACACACCACACTCCTCACAGACAGTCACCCGGAAGAAACCCATGCAGACACAGAGAGAACACACCACACTCCTCACAGACAGTCACCTGGAGGAAACCCATGCAGACACAGAGAGAACACACCACACTCCTCACAGACAGTCACCCGGAGGAAACCCACACAGACACAGGGAGAACACACCACACTCCTCACAGACAGTCACAATAACCAAGATAATACAGACATGTGGTGGCCTGGATTAAATTCATAACTACAGCTATTTTAAACATGGCTCCTTTAACAAACTTCAACAACTATAAAGTTCCTCTAATGGGCTGCTACTTTCTTGTGATAAAAATCACTGATTTCAGTTTAACTGTGAAACACAATGTAAGTGAATCATAAATTATTCAAAACACAAGCTGTGTGTACCTCATAGACTTGTCCAACCGTGTAGTCAGTGAAGAGCACCACAGGAGGGCTGGCGATGAAAACAGGCACCGGAACTTCAGGACTGTGAATGAGGGAAGGCAGGGAATGAAACTGGAGCCCAGTTTTATGTTTGGAGTTTCTCTTGGCAGGGAAACAAACATCCCAAGCACAGAAACAAAGCGCCTTGATGTTCGTCAGAGACAAATAGAGACACATCTATAGAGACCTTCAATCAGACATGGCTATACACACACAAAACCCCACATAATCAACAAAAACTATCACTAATCCCAGGTCAGTGAATCAACAACAGAGGCTTTGACATTCTATTGTCTCTTCTGAATTTCAATATGCTACAACCGCGTGTTTTTAGCAGTCGGCAGAGACAAAGACGTCACCTGTGTCACTGTTATTCTGTAAGTCAAGATCAAACAATGAATGTTGCTATATTAACTACTGCTATAATCATTACTGCTCTGACATGGATACAGCTTCTGACAGAATATACAACGATTACATAATGCATACGTACACAGAGAGGAGGGTGTAGCCTCTAAAAGATTGTATTTTAAATTATGACTGCTATGTACCCACAAAGGTGTAGACCAAAGTAAATATTGCATTACCAATAAGGATTATTAAAACGTATACATTATTTATTGTACAACAACAACAACAACAATGCCCCACAGATTTACCTTCCTTTCTTGCCCTCTGCTGTACTCTGCCCCCTCTTCTTTCCTGACATGATGAGAGATTTGCCGCCACGGTGGTCACTCAGGGACTGGAAGTGAGGGTTGCGCAGGAAGTTTTGGCATTTCTTAAACTTCTGCAGGGCCGCCCTGTCCTCTGCTTGACTCTGAGCACTCTGCTTCAACATCCATGAAGGTTTACCGTTCTGGGACTCCTTCTGATTTAAAAAAAAAAACAGAACAATTACCACAATATCTGATTACTGTAAAAATAATAAAAATACATTTAAAAAAAACCTGGCTGACTGATGGAGACAATAAGGAAATCCCTGTAGCTGCTTGTATGTGAAAATGATGTTTGGTAAACAGTTATTCTTAGATGTTCTTTATGATAATGACTCTAAAGACACCCAACAGTTTAAAATAACAGTTTCAATAATAAGCGTATCGATAAACTAATTAATTTTACCACATAAAATCATTGTTGGAAGAACAGGAGTCCCATGCTGACCTGAGAGTAAATGCTGGCAGCGCTGCTTCCTGGTGAAGAGGGCAGAGTTAGAGTCTCCTCCGTCTGCTCCAGCAGGCTTTGAGCGGTCACTTCAGGCTGAGGGATCAGTGTGTATCCATCATCCTGTGGTTCTTTGCTCACACGCTTGTTGTAAGAGACCGTTGGCTGAGCAAAGCCTCGAGCTGATTTGCCTAAGAAGAAGACATTAAGATTTGAAGGTTAAATACTAGCATCATAATGAGAAAAGAACAAATGTCATCTACGTTCATGTAGCTTTTACACACAACAAACAAAGGGTTCAGCGAGACTTGTGCCAATAATCAATAATCGAGTCAATGATTAATGCTGATATTCCACACAAAAATATTGTAATAAAATATTTCTAAAACATTAAAATATATTAATTTAGGTCAAACAGTCTGAGGGTTCACCAGGCTGTTTATGATATGGGAAGCAGCTCTGGCTTCTGTGTGATCTCATGCTTTATTTCATGTTTGTACAGCTGTTTTAGTGTGTTGTTGGTCTGAGGCCTTTATAACTCATGGTAAAGAATGCAGACAGTGCTATGCTTTCATACTCAGCACTTTATCTAGACGTTCTAATAATTATCCTAAAAAAACAGACATGTAGATATGATGCCCAGGTGCAGAGAGAGCAGGGTTCCAGAAATGAAAAAATACTGCTGTGTCATGGGCGGCACGGTGGCGCAGCAGGTAGGTGTTGCAGTCACACAGCTCCAGGGGAGTGGAGGTTGTGGGTTCGATTTGATCCGATTCGACACTCACAGGATGACTGTCTGTGAGGAGTGTGGTGTGTTCTCCCTGTGTCTGCGTGGGTTTCCTCCGGGTGACTGTCTGTGAGGAGTGTGGTGTGTTCTCTCTGTGTCTGTGTGGGTTTCCTCCGGGTGACTGTCTGTGAGGAGTGTGGTGTGTTCTCCCTGTGTCTGCGTGGGTTTCCTCCGGGTGACTGTCTGTGAGGAGTGTGGTGTGTTCTCCCTGTGTCTGCGTGGGTTTCCTCCGGGTGACTGTCTGTGAGGAGTGTGGTGTGTTCTCCCTGTGACTGCGTGGATTTCCTCCGGGTGACTGTCTGTGAGGAGTGTGGTGTGTTCTCCGTGTGTCTGCATGGGTTTCCTCCGGGTGACTGTCCAAAAACACACGTTGGTAGGTGGATTGGCGACTCAAAAGTGTCTGTAGGTGTGAGTGTGTGAGTGAATGCGTGTGTGTGTGTGTGTGTTGCCCTGTGAAGGACTGGCGCCCCCTCCAGGGTGTATTCCTGCCTTGCGCCCAATGATTCCAGGTAGGATCTGGACCCACCGCGACCCTGAACTGGATAAGGGTTACAGATAATGAATGAATGAATGAATGCTGTGTCATGATAAATAGGGAAACCATAAACACTGAATTCTTATACACATTAAATAACAGAGTTCTTTGGTCTGTCTGAACACTAAACACTTTTGTAAGTCGCTCTGGATAATCCTGTAAATGTAAATGTAAATTGGTAAAGGCTCTTTATATTTTGTAAAGGTTTTAAATAGCTACATACCACTTTTTAAAAGTGGTTCTTCATAGCACCATAAAGGGGTCATTATATAATATTTTACATCTGCACAGGCCTAGTTCTTGTTATAGAGCTAAACACACGCGTTGGACATGTGGTCTGGTTTTAACATTACCTTTTGGG
Organism: Hoplias malabaricus; assembly: GCF_029633855.1. Taxonomy (NCBI): domain Eukaryota; kingdom Metazoa; phylum Chordata; class Actinopteri; order Characiformes; family Erythrinidae; genus Hoplias; species Hoplias malabaricus. The sequence continues at coordinate 1,087,075 of NC_089800.1, forward strand.
GCTTTAATAAGAGGCACTTGTTCAGTTCTGTAGTCCAAGGGACAAATCAAGTTGTTACTCTTCAGAAGCTGGTTGTCCACACACCACATAAACGTGGACTTTACTAACAGAGTGTAGATGGACAGACAGACAGATTTGAAAAGGGATTTTAGTGTGGTGTAATTGCACAAGTTTATTAAACATGACAGAAATATAGAAAATCCAAGAAGTAAAACGTTTGCTCGCGTCTGAAATAAAGCACCTGGAGGCAGACCGAGCTGATGGTATGCTTCTCCAACCTCCTCCAAGATATTAGCCTGAGCTCGCTCCTCTGTAGCACTGGCTTGCAGTCGGGCCTGAATGATGTGTTTCTCCAACATTTCAGCATCTTTCATTCGCTTGCTGTACTCCAAACGAACCTGGAGATGAAGCCCACCATCATTGGAGAGTGATTATAAATAAACTACGAGTCAAAATGGTTGAAATAAAACGTATGTCTTAAGTGAGTGTGCCTGGAATGAGGAATAAAAACTGTATGAAGGATGCAGTCTTTTTCCCAGTGTTAGTCGCTGTATAATTAAATAGTTAAAATGAACTCAAAGCCATTTAGAGCTTTAGAAATAACATTTTAATGATTAAAAATGAAATAAGGTATTAGTTTAATCGTGTTTTAAGACATTGATCCAGAAATGGTACATGCCGGATGTTCTAAGGCTTCTTTTTTCAGGTCAGCCACTTATTTACCCTGATCGAGTTTCAGCAGACGCAAACATTCATAAAAACAATGCCACCCTGGTTCTATGCTCCACCACAACAAAGAGAAGGAAACCACTTGGAATATCTTTGTTTATCCTCTAACAGTTTAATAACACAGTAATAGTGAAAAATCAATGGAAGTCACTTTATTGATCAAATACAATGAAACGCAGGTTATTAAACTGGTACCTGATTAAGCTCCTCCACGTATTTGTCCTGATAGCCGTTTCCTCTTCTTCGTGACTTGGTGAGGCTGGAGACGGTGTCCTTCCCAATCACTTCTGTGGTGTACAGGTCTTTGAACACACTCGCCAGGACATGAGAAATATCCTGTAAAATACACAACCAGCCATAATTAAAACAGACAAACACTTGCATTAGTGAGTGCTCCAGGTTCCTCCCAATAAATGTAAGTGAATGAGTGACTGAGTGGGTGAATGTGTGAAACTGTCCACAGGTTTCCGTGTGTGACTGGGTGAGTGTGTGATGCCTTGTGACGGAACGGTGTCTTGTTTAGTGTAGGGTTTACAGAATGAAGAGTTTACAGAAGATACATATTTTGAAATACTGAATACATTTCAATGTGCTCAGATTTTTGAGGGAAGTATTTAAACACGCCTCTGCTTTGTGTCTCTCTATTGTATCTGTGTCATACCTGTGCATAATTCTACAATATTTTATTCCATAATATCCACTCCTAAAAATATTTATCTATGTGGAAAATGATATTTGCTACGATACACAGACTTTTGACCTGACTTTAAAGGGTTAAATCCATCTGGGACACACAGATGTTGCTTTCTCTTCACATTAAACTTTAAAATGGAGGCCGGAATGAGTTTCCATTCGGAGACACAAAATGTAGGTCAAAAACCTGCCTTAAATACGTAAAGCAAACGTTACAGCGTACTGTCCCTCAGCTGTACCGTACCCGCAATGCATCATGGGAGTTGTAGTTTTTGTCGTGCTAAAATGTAACGACGCTGAAATGTCGTGCTTTTAAAACTACAGCCTATTGGAGGTTAATTAACAAAAAATATATAGTCTTTTTAAACACTGTTTGTGTTTTTTTAACGGTGATTAAAACGTGAAAATTATGTAAAGCATTCTTTAATTAAAAAAGCAGCCTACATTTTCACTAAGTTATCAAACCGTCATTAAGACTAAAACAAGAAAATTCAATATTCAACCAGAACTGAATCCCGACCTGTGTCTTTTCTGAAGCTGGTGTGTGTCTGTTCATAAACGGCTCGAAGCCATTGGCAGAGTGTTTCTCACATTCCTCCTGCATTTTTGGACAAAGTCTAAACAAACCGCAGCCTGGTTAACCTCCACACCCTCACACACTGAGCTCCACAACTCACAAGTCTACACAATTCATACAAATGTACACGAGTCTCAGTAAATAACACTCGTGTAATTCTGCCCGGACTGAGTTTAACGGACGGCCATGTCTATACACAAGCTGTTGCCATAGTAACACTGTTCGCTTTTAAAGAGCAAGTGCAATAAAACATAAAGTACCCTTCTGGACCCCCACTAAACTCCAAAAACCTCGCTTCTCTTCATAAAAATTCCAGATGTAGAGGTTATTTTCTAGAAAAATACTCCCCTATCATTTGATAATAGGAACGAAGTAACGCTACACCTTCAAATTAATTTAGTACACGTGATTCTAACTTCAAATTAGTCCAATCTGTCTCCACCTAAAATCCCCAGGATTTGTTCCTTGGGTTTGTGATGTAAGAAACGCTGGCTGTCTGAATCTGTGTTTTTAAGACTTTCTTTGGAACGCTGCAGTTTAAAACTGGAAATGCTCTGAGTAGGAGCCATCAGTTCACTGCTTATTTCACTCATATTTTCTTGTATAACCCAGACAGTGAATATATATCGGTCCACTGGCATAAAAAGTCTCACTCCACTGACTGTAGACCAGTGCTGGTCCACCATCGGACCCCTCAGATTAGTGTCCTGTACCGGATAGAACTCATTTATAATCTCCTCACAAAGATTTTACATTCACAGAGACTTTTATTCTGGAAAACACACTTATACAGATATCACCAGCAGCTCTGAGAGATATAATACTGAGTGTAAGACTGATATAAAATGATTAAATGATGAAACTGTTGAAACTGTGCTGATTTAAATTATTTACTGATCTTATTTATAAAGAATAACAAAAAGAACCTAATGAAGGAATAATTAATAAACAGGACTGTGAATGGAAAAGTGCTAAAATGTGGCGTTTTGTGTAAAATTCTTTTTAATCAACAGTGGTCCGCCCAGAAAACGCTGTGTAAAACACTAGTGGACCTCCAACACTGTCCTCAGTGGGTCAACAGTGGTCCGCCGTCTCCTTGCTCTCAGGGAAACACCACACTGATATGTTAACTATGTTATATATTTTTTTAAATAAAGAGAAAGTGCCATGTTTTTATAGTGGGTCTTTTTTTCTGAAATGTATTTAAAAATGCTTGTTGTTGTATTTATAATTTAAATGAAGCAATGAATGCTTGCATCAAGTAATCCTGCATTAAAATACAGGGATTAAGATATTTCCTGTTGGTTTTAGGCTTCATTTTATCTCACATTAGGAACCCCTGACCTTTTTAAAACACAAGAGTTAAGTGTGTGTGTGTGTGTGTGTGTGTGTGTGTGTGTTTGTCTTGAATTTAATGCAGACATACAGCAAATAGCAGAATGGTAAAACAAATAATAAAACATAAAATAAAGCAATCAGATGCCCACAAATTTATATTTTAAAAATACCCAACTTAGCTATGAATCATTAACATCAAATATGAAAAAAAAGAGGAGTCATGGCAGCACAGTAGATCCTGGGGTCCTGGAGGTTCTGGGTTCGGGTCCAGCTCCGGGTGACTGTCTGTGAGGAGTGTGGTGTGTTCTCTCTGTGTCTGTGTGGGTTTCCTCCGGGTGACTGTCTGTGAGGAGTGTGGTGTGTTCTCTCTGTGTCTGTGTGGGTTTCCTCCGGGTGACTGTCTGTGAGGAGTGTGGTGTGTTCTCTCTGTGTCTGTGTGGGTTTCCTCCGGGTGACTGTCTGTGAGGAGTGTGGTGTGTTCTCTCTGTGTCTGTGTGGGTTTCCCCCAGGTGACTGTCTGTGAGGAGTGTGGTGTGTTCTCCCTGTGTCTGCGTGGGTTTCCTCTGGGTGACTGTGTGTGAGGAGTGTGGTGTGTTCTCCCTGTGTCTGCATGGGTTTCCTCCGGGTGACTGAAATACACGCGTTGGTAGGTGGATTGGAGACTCAAAAGTGTCCATAGGTGTGAATGTGTGAGTGTGTGTCACCCGGCGAAAGACTCGTGCCCCCTCTATTGCCTCTGGAGAAGAAATGGCTAGTCTTAATTAAGTAAGTGAGAGTCACTTCAATTCTAAGTAGTGATATGTTTCTCACACACCCACTTAAGCCACGGAAGACAAACACATAAAAACTGTCCTTCTTCTTCGCTCACATAACTTGAATTCCAAATGGCTGGGTATCAGCTCATGTCACAAAAACACGCGGAAATAAATCTGTGATTACAACAAATGCAGAGACCATGACTTTGACCTTTTTCTCAAAGAAAGTGACCTGATGATCTAATTGATTCTGCTGGAATTATGAATATATCAAATGGTTGATATTGTTGTCAGGACACTTTTAAGAACCCGGTTGTTTTCTTACCATCATCAAAGAAGATGTTTGACTGGTTAAACTTGAATAGAAATGTGTAAGAGTATGTAACAGTCTGTGATGTAATAGTCTGTACAATGGAAAGTCCCTCTGAAAAAGGTAGAGGCAAAGCCTAAAGCTTTTAATTAAATCTAATATTCATTTAAATAATTTAGAATCCTTTTTGAGTGAAACAAAATGTGGAGAAACTAATCAGTATTTCAGCAACCCTTTACACATCAGTCTGAAATGACAAATACAGCCTGATTAAGAAAAATGGATGGAGAGCAGTGCATAAAGATATATTAAAGCTGTTTAGTTTATGTAAACACACACAAGCTACATGTATAGCATGTCAGGAATTGGTTAGAATGCATTTAACATGGTGTGATGCAGATTTGTGTTCCATCACCTATGTATTTCTTTGATCTACTGTCTAGACCTGGTAGAAGGTAGTACACCTGTGTTACATGGACTCTGTTTTGATGAAGTACACTCGTAGCCTACAGTAACCACACCTTTCTTTTTTTAGCACATACTTTTTGCCTGACTGACTTCAGCCCACATAAACAAGCAGCTTTCACATAGGCACAAATGAAGGAATTAACCTATGACCTTCTTACAACAGCAAACAGTAATCACTGCACTTTAGTTTTTGCTGTTTCTATCAGTAACACAGATGGTCTCAGTTGTAACTCAACCAGTCAACAATTTTAGCCCTTTAGCCTTTCTATTAATAAACAGTATTTATTGTATGCTGATGACAATAAGGGCAGCATGGTGGAGCAGCAGATAGTGTCGCAGTCACAGAGCTCCAGGGAACCGGAGGTTGTGGGTTTGATTCCCGCTCCGGGTGACTGTCTGTGAGGAGTGTGGTGTGTTCTCCCTGTGTCTGTGTGGGTTTCCTCCGGGTGACTGTCTGTGAGGAGTGTGGTGTGTTCTCCCTGTGTCCGTGTGGGTTTCCTCCGGGTGACTGTCTGTGAGGAGTGTGGTGTGTTCTCCCTGTGTCCGCGTGGGTGTCCTCCAGGTGACTGTCTGTGAGGAGTGTGGTGTGTTCTCTCTGTGTCCGTGTGGGTGTCATCCAGGTTACTTTCTGTGAGGAGTGTGGTGTGTTCTCCCTGTGTCCGCGTGGGTGTCCTCCAGGTGACTGTCTGTGAGGAGTGTGGTGTGTTCTCTCTGTGTCTGCGTGGGTTTCCTCCGGGTGCTCCGGTTCCTCCCACGCTAGAAAAACACACGTTGGTAGGTGGATTGGAGACTCAAACGTGTCTGTAGGTGTGAATGTGTGAGTGAATGTCTGTGTTGCCCTGTGAAGGACTGGCGCCCCCTCCAGGGTGTATTCCCGCCTTGCGCCCAATGATTCCAGGTAGGCTCTGAACCCACCGCAACCCTGAACTGATAAAGGGTTACAGATAATGAATGAATGATGATAATAAGTACCTATACGTAGTGTAATCCTAGCCTAGACACTCACCTCTATATGAAACCTCTCAGAAACCTTGGTTTAATATTTGATTTTGAATTTATCTTTGAGGTCCAATAAAAAACTGTTATAAAACACAAAATCAAGTTGTAAGACCATAAACGTGATTCAAAAGAACACTTTGGAGTCTCTGTCAAAGGGCTGTTCTTTAAATAACCCATTTTATCAATGAGATGTGTAATTTTAAGGATATCTTTTAAAGTGCAGATAGTTTAATATTTTTAAGGAAATGTGCATAAAAATTCCTTGCAGCCTCAGTAACTGCTTCATTCTGTTCATGGTCACAGTGAGTCCCGAGCCTGCCCAGAATTATTGGGCACAAGGCAGGAACAAACCCTGCATCACACACTCACGGCCGAGCGGCCTACCAACATGTGTCTGGACTGCGGAAGGAAACCAGAGCATGAGGAGCACTGGCTGTGCTGGCAGACGGGGTGGAGTAAGGTGTGTGGTCTGGGTTAGACTTTTTAAATTAGGTTATGCTGAGAGTCAGGGAGTCAAAATCATGTTCAAGTGCAAGTCAAGCATGTCATAATACAGAATTTTTTAACGTGGGGGACCTTACTCTGAAAATTGCATGAATAGTTTCTAAAATAAACTGTGGTCAAAAGTAAAATAAAGTAACTCTCCCTTTTTAAACCTCTTTTATTTGAGTTTGGCAGTGGGTATGGATGAGCTGCTTAAGTACAATTTTAGTGGATTTGTAATTTTCTGAGTATTTACAAATGGTAATAGATTTAATTAAATGCAGGTACGTTACAGAAGGGCAGCACAGTGGAGCAGCAGGTAGTGTCTCTGTCACAGCTCCAGGGTCCTTGAGGTTGTGGGTTTGAGTCCCGCTCCGGGTGACTGTCTGTGAGGAGTGTGGTGTGTTCTCCCTGTGTCTGCGTGGGTTTCCTCCGGGTGACTGTCTGTGAGGAGTGTGGTGTGTTCTCCCTGTGTCTGCGTGGGTTTCCTCCGGGTGACTGTCTGTGAGGAGTTTGGTGTGTTCTCCCTGTGTCTGCGTGGGTTTCCTCCGGGTGACTGTCTGTGAGGAGTGTGGTGTGTTCTCCCTGTGTCTGCGTGGGTTTCCTCCAGGTGCTCCGGTTTCCTCCACGCTCCAAAAACACAGGTAGGTGGTAGGTGGATTGGAGACTCAAAAGTGTCCGTAGGAGTGAGTGTGTGAGTGAATGTGTGTGTGTGTGTGTTGCCCTTAGGAGGACTGGCGCGCCCTCCAGGGTGTGTTCCTGCATTGCGCCCTGAACTGGATAAGCGCTTACAGAGAATGAATGAATGACATTACAGAAGAATTCTCTCTGGTCATTGGTTAAACCCCTAAAAACTTCACTCAGCTCAGAATTACAGATGCAGTTTATTTCCAAGAAAGTTTATTTTCCTCAGAGGAACTTTGAGGAATGTCATTTTGATTTCAGCCATGGGATGACTTCCTTACATTACATTCCTTACATTCCCTGCCTATCTGAATTCACCCATTTGAAAACACTGCAGTTTCAAAGCGGATATGCTAAGGCACTAACTGTTTATGTCAACCATGAAACATCTTTTAATGTAAAAACAAAACAAAACAACTGCATAAATCATGTTTACAACTGGAGGGCATCTTTAATATTTACTTCCTTTTCTGTGTTGTTTAACTACAGCATCTGTGTCGTCACTTTATTTTAGTTCATGACTGAATCACATAAAGAGAGGGACGTACACAGAGCACTTGAAAAACACTGTGGGAAAAACAAATCCCTCGCGGTTTTACTGGGGGATAGATATGAACCTGAACTGCCGGTGTCTATCAACGTAGAGCCAGCTGACTTTGACACCCACATTACTCCAATGATTATTCCACCTCGAGGAGGCTCTGAGAGACAATTGGACGTGAGGACTAGTAAAACCGGTGGAGAGGAGGGTGTGGGTGAGGAGTCTCAGAAACAGCAGCGAACCGAAGAGTGGGAGAAAGATCGAGTCTCTGTTTCTGGAGTTAAATCCTGACTGCATTAATCACACTTCAAGACAATGGAACTGGACGGAAACCTCGGGAAAACCGGTAAGTGTTCGCTAAAAAAACCCGACTACCCCCCGATTCTGAACGACAGCTTGAGGACGAGTGAAAGCCTGTGATTTCAGTGTTTACCTTCGCGACCAAAACTGCAGCCCCGTGGACGCTGTGGACGCTGTGGGATTACTTTCAATATTTTTCATATCCTTTCGCAAGCACAGGTCTCTGAAGCTCTGCCTTCTTTTGGCTCCAAAAGTACAGTAAACAGGACCTGCACGATTTACCGCGGGATACACGTTATCGCGGTTTTTGTCGACATCGTGATGACGATAATATTAACATTATTTCTATGTACTAAGAACAACCTCAGATTTTTAACATGACAGGTTGGAAATAATGCATATTAATTACTAATTTAACTGTATTGTTATTAATTATTTAATTGATTTATTGCATTTCTATCCCGAGGATCAAATTTAAACCGTATGTCACTATCCCTTTAAGAAAGTTTTAAAATATTAAATTCTACACCTATTCCATTTATATCAATATAAGAAAGGGTCGTTTGGTTCTGGCTTCCCATGAAAACAGACCTTTAGCGTTATATATCCAATTGTTATTCATTTAATTTGCACTCCCAGTAAACATTTAGCCGTTGATTCAACGTTGAAATAACGTAATGACTGACGTCTAATCAACGTTCTCTTAAGGTTGGAAATGAAAGTTGAAAAGACGTCCAAACACAGACATTGAAAAGACGACTATTAGACGTATTTTGGACGTCCATTGACGTTATTAATTGGTCCCGAAATAAATTACTTGTATAAAACGCGTTTCGAACGTCCACTGACGTTATCGATTGGTCACCACTTAACTAACTTATTAAGATGGATTTTGGACGTCCATTGACGTTTATAATATGTCCTTGACGGACAGACTACTTTTAGACCTATTTTAAACGTCCAGGGACGTTCCTTGTTTACTGGGCTGTACTATAACCTAGTTTTACACATATAATATTATTTTAGATATCAGACATGTGACATCACATCTGATCCTTATCTTATCTCGGCTAGTTTATTGTCTGACTTCCTCATTAAAAGTGCCATAAAAAGTCCACTTTATAATCCATTTATAGTTCAGGTTTCACTAGAGAGGTGTTACAACAGTCACTGAGAGGAAAATAACACCGTAAACACAGATTCGGTCTATATTCAATCTTGTGTTCAGTCTTAAACCTAATGCAAGTGCCAAGTGCAAGGGCTCAGATGCCCATTACCCAGCCCTTACAGTCAAATAATGAATAGCAGCTGATCAGTAATTGTATAAATGCATAGGGTATGTCAGTACCTGCTAATAACATGCCATTTGACACTTCCATTGTTTATTACATGACTCTAACCCAGAACTCGTTGTGTTGGTTCTAGTTCATTTAAACAATAATGATGTATAGTTACTAGTATTATCCTGAAAATTTGTCAATTTGTTCACTCCACCGACAGAAGGCGCCATTACACAACACTACTGGATTGTACAAGCGGATGCTGATCAGTCATAACTATAAAAGTGCCTCGTTCCTGTGCATTTTATCAGAGCCACTGACCATATAGGTGCACTTTATAAATGTACAATTACAGACTACTCTCCATCTGTTCTGTAATAATCAGGAACCCCACAGAGCAGGGGGTCATTCTCAGTGCTGCAGTCGCATTAACTGCATTGTGCTGGTACCAGTGGATCAGACACAGCAGTGCTGCTGGAGTTTATAAAGAGTGTCCACTCAACCCAACACTGTTAACTCTATTTAGCACTCCAAACTTGTTGGTCCAACTTGTAGATCATCTGTTTCCTGCATAATGTTTATACGTCCCTATATCCACGACTGTGAAAATGCTGACTCTAAAAGTTCTACTGAACTGAGCATTTTACAACAAACCACTATGAACATATTTCCCAGTGAGATATGTCCTGATAAAAGCTTTCAGTCTCTGTCTCCACTGAGCCCTCTGCCATTCGCTTGCAGCTCGAACGTTGTGAACTGCAAGCCCACTAGGCTACTCCCACCCACCGGAGGGAGACATGGAGCCACCACACCTTAATTAGGAGAAATCAGCAGCACCTGTTACTCTCCTACTTAAGGGAAGCCAACACACACCTCAGTGCTCAGTCTTGGGTCTTGGCCACACAAGTCTGGCTGGTAATTTTGGTAAAGTCCCTTGAGTGGTCTCCTAGGTCTCTTTCCTATCAATTCTTTGGAAATGCTAAATTTCTCTTATTTCTCTTGAGCCCCTTCTTTTTTATTATTATTATTTCATCTGGTCTCTAATTTCTAGTTATTTTCTTTACACCAATCATTGTGTATGGCATCTTGTGTATACCCCCTCCCCACCCCACACACACACACTGGGATTACACTGGTCCAGGAGTTTTGCTGTTCAAATCTGGAGGAGGGTAGTTCTCAGAATGCTGTCTTGAGTTTAAACACTCAATTAAAGGAACACTTGGTAAGATTTGGGATTTTTGCTTCTGAGGCTCCCTCTAGTGTAATTCATTTTTACAGCAATGTACTGAAACAAAAAGGTGGGGGAGGCTTCCTACCCTCTTCCACATGTTACACAGTGTGGTTGCTGTAGTGCTGAGCCCAGAGTAGTAGTGTTACAGCTCAGTGGAGCATCGGTGGTTTTGAAGATGTAATTTCTATGTACAAATATTACACAGAGGCCCTTTAACATGGGCTTCGTACAAAAAAGGTCCATTGTTCGAACCCACCCCTGTGCAAGCTAACAAACTTTTTAGACCTGTTTGTCTAGCTCTGCCTGTTTGAGACTATCCAAAGAAGTGCTCACCCATGGCATTGACTGCTTATTACACGCATCATACGTCTTGTAGTGTATAAACAAAGCGTGGGCACATTAAAAAAGAGAAATACTTGATTTTCTGAGCAGGGGAGTTTTGGGGAGTTCTCTGGTGCTGTGAGGCAGTCAGTGCGAGGTTAGGGTGGGGGAACGCCCCCTGGCTGCTGCTCCACGTCACGGATTTCCAGCGTCAGGATCATTTTGGGACTGAAGAAATAGCTGAAGACTGCTTTGAGACACTTTTTCCACCATGTCTGCAGAGGAAAGAGCCGAGAGAAAAACGCAAGGTTTAAAAGACAAGAAAGCTGCACTGAATAATGGAGAACTCGCTGGTGGGTAGATTCAAATCCCTCAAAAGACTTGAGATTTCTGTTCTTTGGTTAGTTTTGGATGTGGCTGTGCCTTGAGGTAAGTTTTGTTCCTTAAAAGACTGTAAAGAACTGCTTTTTAAAAACCGTAAACAGACTGTAACCAACAGCCAGCATCAGAAACATCGTATAACAGGAGCCTTCTGTTCTTTATTTCACACGAACCTGAGTTCTACCTTTAGTTTGTTTGTTTTGTTGTTTAGCTAAATCAGTTAAATGGGCTCGGATAAATTTACTGTTCTCATTTAAGTACATTTTAAAAACTTGACTTGTCCTAGTCCGCAGTTAATATTGTAAATGTCCCGCTGAATTTAGGTTAAATCTCAAATGGTGACTTACTGGCTGCGGAGTGGACTGTAAGGTCATGAAATTTTGGTTTCTACACAAATAATCCATTACGTGTCAGAGAGGGAACCTATGTCTCGATAGAAATTACTTTCTGTTCGACCCGTAACGCACAGTTTTACTGTTTTACAAAACCTGGTAATTGTTTAGAAGCCGTTATTTGATGACCTACGTAGTGCACTACATAGGTCTCAGGAGCCTTTTTGGGACACGCCCTAAAACTATAGGTTTGTTTCCATGACAACACAGAGCCTAATTTAAATAAAATAACGTTTTCCCCTCAATTTAAGAGAGCTGCTTGAAATCTCTTCAGGTGGTGGTTAAGAGTAATGTTAGACAGTCTACAGAGTACGTTGTGATTTTGTCAGAGGCAACATTTTTAAATATTTTTATTATTTTTATGCTTACTCTAATTTGTGGGCTTTTAAATTATATTCGTACAAATAACAACTTATATCCATTCCCAATCCTACGTATTAAAAATCAAGTGTTCATGTGGTGGTGTTACGCTAGAAGACGAGAGAAATAAGCAGTCAATGTCTTTCTCAGAATTAATTGCTTTGGAACTGTTGTTTTCCAAAAACGGTTTCAAACAGCCAGGGTTTCATGTGTCATAAACCTAAAGAACCAATCCTGTCAACATGCAGGGCGGGGCTTTCCAGTTGAAGGCCAGTGGCAGAGGAGAGTGGGGGGTTAGACAGGGACTAATGGTATATTCATAGTCCTGCACATAACTGAATAAAGGTAAAGGTGTAGAGTTATGTCTAAACCACTTTTAAGGCATTAGAGGATATTTTATTTTCTTGGAATTAATTTTTAAATCAGTAATTCTGAACAGAGATGAGTTTTTAGGGGTTATATTGAAGGCCAGAGTGTGATTAAGAGCTAATCCTTTGGATTGTTTTCTTAATGCGTACTTGTGAATTGAAGTCTTTATTATTCAGATTAATTGTAAACTGCAGCAGGTAGTGTCACAGTCACACAGCTCCAGGGGCCTGGAGGTTGTGGGCTCGATTCCCGCTCCGGGTGACTGTCTGTGAGGAGTGGAGTGTGGTGTGTTCTCCCTGTGTCTGCGTGGATTTCCTCTGGGTGCTCCAGTTTCCTCCCACAGTCCAAAAAACACACGTTGAAGGTGGATTGGCGACTCAAAAGTGTCCGTAGGTGTGAGTGAATGTGTTTGTGTGTCTGTGTTGCCCTGTGAAGGACTGGCGCCCCCTCCAGGGTGTATTCCCGCCTTGCGCCCAATGATTCCAGGTAGGCTCTGGACCCACCGCGACCCTGAACTGGATAAGGGTTACAGATCATGAATGAATGTAAACTGATGAGTGGCATTCACTGAACCTGCGTATCTGGTCTTCCAGTGTCTTAATCAGATAATCCCTAACTTTAAACCATCCGATTCCCTTACCTCCTGAGGTGACTCCTGTGGTCACTGTGGGGTTTTTTTGTGTGTGTGTGTCCACTCAGTGCATTAATGTCCATGATAAACAATTTAATAATTTTATTTTAGACCACAAGAATCCCTGAAAGAGAAAAACAGAGCTGTACATCAGTCTCTACGCTGATAAATGCCAGACATCCCCCTGCATTTCAACACAGTCACTGAATTATAAGAATCTTTAAATAGTCCAGTTCCCCTGTAAGTACTGAACTAAGATGCAGACACATTGTGAAAGGCTCTGTTTTAGAGAACCCCCAGTCAGTGGTATTTTTAAAACATCCATCTGATGCATCTAGACCTACAAGAGTGTGGCACAGCCCTGTGTTTTTAGTGGAGTGTTAATCTAATCATGGTTTTGAAGGCTATCCTGAGCAATAATATTCTTCAAACAGGAAGTCCAGCAGTTTGATGTTTGGTAAGAGCATGTGTTCTGCAGCATGACTCACTGCAGGCTTTTTTTTTTTTCAGAGGACGGGAATGTGCCCAAAGCTTTGTATGATTGATTTAGCTTGTAATATTAGACATCTGTAATAAGAGTAACACATAAGCAATAATGGCTTTTTCAAGGAGGATAACGACTCCAGTAAAATGAGTGAAGAGCTAAAGCCCACACTAACTGTAAGCGTGAACTGACGCATGTATCAGAGACCACTCTTCATTTATTTAATTTGCACAGTTTTTTAAAAGTTTCACAGAAATGCAGAAACACAAACAGAATTAGACACACACACAGGCTTTAAAACCTAAAAAATCAGTATATATTCTCCACCTTTTGCCTAGATTAAAGCTTCTATTCCTATAAGGACACTTGCTTTTTAGTTTTCCCTGACTCTCTTGGGATAGACTTGGAGTATTATCATGTTAAGCTTTATACACAAATATCAGGCGTGTGAAATTCAGTGCATCGGGTCTGGGGTTATGTTTTTTCGCTCAAAAGCTTCTTTTTTTTCCGGACAGACAGAGTTGCTCAAACCTTTACAGATCAAAATAAGTCGTGTGCATTAAATGTTTGAATTAAACTCCATACACCTGAGTAGTCCAGGTGTGTCTTCAGCTGACCTGAGGGTGGTCTTTAACAAGCCCTGATGTGTCTGGATCGTTCAGGCTTGAAACTTTAGGAGCAGGGTCAGTGAGGGGTTAATGGAGAGTTTTTGGAGTAGTGTGGAGCAACTGCGTAAACTACAAAGCAAATAAGTGGGTGTCGGCTTATTACAAAAGGGTTATGTTTTTATGTATAAAAATACCAAGCCTTTCTACCAGTTAATGTCCATAAGTTAATGGATGTATAGACAGATAAAAGCAGATGGTGAGGGTGATTGTGAGGTGTGTGTGTGTGTCAAACATGTTCAGAGCAGTCAGGACCTATCTGAATACAGCATTCTCAGTGTAGACACACATTTCAGAGGAAAACACCCCCCTATCCTCCATTAGGCTGGATCCCTTACAGAATCATCTCTGTGGAAGCCACAGGAGGGCAGAGATGGAGGTAGTTAAACCCATTCATTTCCCACCACTATATTTAGTAAGATAAATAACAGCCTAAGAATGCAAACATAAATGCCTATTGTTTTAAACAATGCCATTAATATAATGCAATGGTCTCCTCTATCTCCAAGGGCAACATTTATAATAAACCTGAATAAACCTATTGTGTTATTATTTGTTCTGGTGTGTATTTCTGAACTGGTTCTGCAGGTCAGTCACACACAGCTGGACATGGGTAAACCGAACCTAAGCTTTGATTACCCATCGGTTATCTGTTTTTCATACATTTTAATATTTTAACTGTAAAATGGATTGTCACAGCCTTAACGTTGGCAAACTCCTTCTCAGATTTCAGACTATTCTCATTTAATATGGAAATATATTTGCCCACTTTCCTCCTGAGCACAGGTCATAACCTCACCAGTTCGTGAGGTAAAATTTGCATACTGGTGTATTGGTATGAAATATGAAGTATGGTCACTGTGTGGGTGGGTGGTTTATGTATAATAATTAATATCATTTATTTCAGGACTTTTTGCTGTTTTTAGTTGGAAATTTCATGTTCGACCCAAGGTAACTGTTATTTTACCTGTAGGATTTACATATATCTATTTATCTATATATCTAATACATATTTTTTAGCTTTCACCCCATCAATATTATGCTGTATTATAACTTACGTGTGTTTTAATGTTTTTGTGAGATTGTTCTTTTATAACATTAACCTGCCCGGTAACTGCAGATGAAAATTAGCCATTTGGCTAAATCTGCCACACTCACATTATACAATAATGTTGACTGCTGTCCCTGTTGTTTAAATAAAGAAAAAACTGAGGTAGTTTGTCAGAAAATGTATTTATTTCTCTTATTTTAAATGTAGTAAATCAGCTGAGACCTGCCAAGTAGCTATGTGCGTCTGCAGGGCTGTGGAGCTACGATGCTAATGTACTTGTTTTATATAAAAACTTCCATTAGCAACGTTAGCATCCTAGCTTCATTGCAAAATGACACATCAAAATCTTAACGTTTTAAAGCACATCTAAACTGATGTTTATTTGGTACAAGAGAAAGGAAAGTATGCATGTTTGAATGTGAGACAAAATGAACATTGGTTGAGCAATATGGACTAGGGAATGTTTTCAAAACAAACAATGAATTTCCAGTCCCACAGCACAGCTTTTTGCCCAGTTTCATAGTTTACGGAGGCGTTCCTGCCATCCTCACAGCAGTTTCTCCTTCCAAAGCTCAGCTGCACATGAACAGCCTCTGTGGTTGAAACATGTAAAAAATGTCTGCAATGTTGTGGTTGATTCCACACCACATGACTACGAGGGCTAAAATGTAGTGTATCAGCTAGTATCCAGTGTGGGCTGATTTAGTTCAGAAAACTTAAACGACATGAATAGTATGTTTTCTTTTTGGGATTTTTCTTTTAAACCTTCACATTAATGTTGGAGCAGCAACAACAGTCCAGTCAAACACAGCTACACTGCCTCAACGGGAACATCAGTGTGTTTGGGTTTCTTGCGTTATGACAAACAGTAGCTCACTTATAAATTAACTTTGAAGGTGTGAAATATGTTCCTGCAGCTATAAAAAATAAATAAAAACACTGAAATAATGGCATACAGTGGAGGCATGCATCATTGCATCATCACAATTGCATAATAATTAAAAAAAAATGCTATATCACTGGACACAGAAAATAACTGGTTGTAAGCCATTTTTTTAGCAGACTACGAGTATGAAATGGCATAGTTTAATTAACGTTCCTAGCAGTGATATTTTAGGAAAATAATGCAGATATATTTTCTTTTCTATGATGAAGTAGTGATTATCGTTCTTCATGTAGCCGCACTTTCACTGCAGTAACGAATAAACACAGGAAGAGTGATGATTGTCAAACTGTCATACTGACCTCACCCCCCACACACACACACACACACACATTGTTTATGTTCTTATTTTTATGTCGGCGTATTGTGCGCTGCTGCTGTTTCTTGTGCTTGTGAGAAGCTTGTAGCACTGGGAGATCATTATTCAGAGAATGGTATGCTGGGTTTTAATGCAGAACATATTTTTGAGGAGTGCGGTGGAAAGTTAGCCGATGCTCCACGCCCCGTCAGATGGAAATCCACAGTCTTAACAGCGTTATAAAAGTTCAGAAAAGACTGAAAGGCCTGTAGTTTAGTCGAAGGTGTGTTCATCAACACTGGACAAAATCGCCGTATACAACATAATTGTCTGTTGCCTTAATCTTTTCAAACGTCTTACTCACTTAGACTTAAATGCATATAAAATATTTCTATTTTCTCTGTTCTAGAGAACTGTACTGAGTTAGAATTTTGCATTTTGACCTGTAATTGTTCAATTAAATTGTTGTGAATAAACTGACGGTCGGATACAATGAATCATTTTACTATTTTCAACATTTTACATAAAATAGAAAACCTATATGCTCACCTGACACGTTTTAATAAATAATGTGTGTGTGTGTGTGTAGGTTTGGAGGGCGACAAGGATCTGCAGTTTCTGCTGAACGGAGGGGAGCTGACCAAAGTGAAGTCTGAATCCTGGCAGAAGAAGCGTTTCTTTAGGTTGCATGAGGACTGTGAGACCGTGTGGCATAAGTCGAGCAGATTATTCAAGAAGGAAAACACCTGTGAGTGTCACTAACTTGCCTTGATTTTCAACTTACACAGTCTCTGTATTAAGACTTTAACCCTTCAAAAATGTAAGTAGTGCTGCGATGTTTAAAAAGAAGCAGCATCATTACATATGTATTACTTTACTAAGAGCTTAACGTCAGTGTCGTGCTAATCCGGCTGGATTTGGTCTCAATTTTGTGCATCAGCAGATACATGTCAGATTTCATTCTCAGTCAAGAATTCCCAAAATAAATTAGCTTTTTAAATAAGAGCACAATATTGCAATGCATAGTCACAGCCGAGAGCAGCGGTCCAGCCCTAGCACAAGCACAGCAGATACTGACTGGACAGAGGGTGGGAGGGAAAAAAGATAAACACAGATAGTGTCCAGAAAAAGGAGAGGAGGGTCTGTTGTGTTCATCTGGAATTTTTTCCCTAGCACAATGGGCAGGGCACAATGGTCCACCTCTCAGCTTCCTTTCTGACTCCTCCTGACCAAAGGGCTCAGACCAGGCCCAGTTTATCTGCAGCTTTCCAGAAGTGTGTGTGTGTGTGTGTTAATGCTATCTTCATGGGAACCACAGACCATTGTGGTGATGTGGTACGTTTCAGACCCACAAACATTTAGCTGATGGTTGTAAATGATAGTTTAGGGAAGGGTTTAGTGGTTCAAAAAGGCTCAGCTTTAACCACAGTCACATCCTCTTTTGTAAAATTATTTTAAATATGATGCATTAATTGGACAAATTATTTGCACATAACTCGATTTTGATCAATTTAAATTTGGGCAAAATAATGGCCACCTTAGCTTCAGTATCATTTCTGTAGCTTTCTTTTGATTTTAAATAGTGTTCTTGTTGTTTACAGTAAAAAGCATTTACTGTAGTTTATTTATTTATCTTTACATTTATATAGAAACTTTCTAGATTCTCAAAGACACCATTCACTCCACACACACACACACACACACACACCGCAGAGTTAGCAGTGACTCATATCGTCTGTCACATGATGATGATCCTTTCAATAATACGAGCCTGACAATGTTGGGTCAGCTCAGGTCAGTTTTAACTCTCATCCAAAAGATGGGAAATAATGTCTTGGGTTTGATTTCAGAGAATAAAAAAGTCTCATGCTTTCACAGGCATTTCCTCACTGCAGGAAGTGAAGTTTTTATACCCTTCCTGAGGCACTGGTGCCAAGTTAGTCACTGATACAGAGGCACTCCTCCAGATGGGGGACTGTGTGGGCGAAGAACGATTGTGCAGCTCCGTCCAGCCTGTGCAGGTTTACTGCAGACATGCCGCCCTAAAGAAGCCAGAGAAATCACTTTTTAAACATCCCACAGTGGTCTTGTTCACAGTGTTGTAAACACATTTCTATATCATCTCTTCATATGGAGTCTTCATCTCTCCTAGTCTCAGGTTCATAGCCGAGAGCTTTTCTCGAGGGTTTAGACACAACAAGAGCAAGGGATAGACACACAAAAGTAAGATCTTCAGGCACAGAGAGCACTCTGGGAGACTAGTTTTGAAACAGCTAGTGTGTGATTAAATAGTGCACAAATTATCACGGAGCCACAGAGAAGGAACCGCCGGAAAAGCTGGTACAGAGGGGAGTGGAGATTTTGTCCTGTGGGTGGGCGCTATTGATAACGAACCCTCTGGATATTTGTGTTTTGTATCTGAAGACGTGTCTATTCTGATAAACAAAGTTCGGCAAACACCCAATCTTGTGGGTACCAGACGTCTGGAAAGGAAGAGACGGATCTTCCCAGGAAGTGGGTGCAGAGTAGGAAGTGATTGAGGGAGTGCGATGGAGTGATTTATCTCGCAGCCAGCCGAAAGGAAAGTGGAAGAATGAAATGGGATGTTTGAGTTGGAAGCCAGGGGAAAACTTCCAAGAAAACATGAGCAGCATTCCTACAAAGTTTTGTTTGCCCTGGAGTGTTTGTCTAAGGCCTCACCGTAGGTGCTGGATGAAAAAGAAAAAATAACACGATCAGCAGAACGTATCCTTTTTTTTTTACAGAGTGTGTGGTAGGAATCTGGAAAATGCTGCTGGGTCAGGATATAGGGCCTGAGCTCTGCTGCCTCTCAGAAAATACTTTCCTGTGATTGAATTCTGTCCAAGACAGTTCTACCTTTGTGTACTGTGTGCACTGAGCCTCTCTGAAGCAGTTTATTTGCTCTGGAGCCTGTTAAACAAACGCCACCCAGTCCTGGACTGATTCATCTCACTTTAAGCATGGGTTCCATTCAGAACGTTGTTCCTGTAGCTGATATCGGTGAAGAGAATTAATCGTTGTGCTGTTCCTCGTTGCCAGAAAACAGCCTTCTGAAGGACTTCCAACCACAGAAAGTTATAGACATTGCTCAGCTTTTTGAATGTGATTTGCATCATTTCATCTCTGGGCAGATCAGCAGGTCATAGAAGTGGTGTTTTTTACGTATATCGGTCCTGATTGGCGTAGTCTTGTGCCTGTAGTGATAGCTGCTGTTTGGACACAGGCAGATTGTTTAGGTTTGGATAAAGAGCATTTTCCCAAACTTGTGTGAGCACAGATTATCCACAGCTGAAGATTACGTCATGCCTGATGCCGGTATACCCACCCACTGCTGTACGTTAAGCTGCTGTACAATAGGCAGTGCTTCAGAGCAGGGTTGGGCCAGCTTTTCTCATTTTGTTATCTTTTATGTAACACCCAGAGCAAAGGCCAAAGGAGCACAGGGCCAGAGGATGGAGGACAGTTGGGTCAAACCCTAACAAACCATGCTAACCATCTCTTATTTAAAATAATTTCAGTCCTTGATTCTACCCTCAAAGTTGAAATCTTCTAATAAATTACAAAACCAATGTCCCCTAAGAACTGATTGCAGTGAGGATTCATGTTCATGCAAATCATTATACAGCCATTGCTGAGGATGCTAACTTGCCAAGGCCTAAAAACCATTTCCTCTGACTTTGTGCAGTGACTTCGTAGAATAAAATGAAGGTGCAGGAGTGGAGCACGTTCTGTGGTTTCGGTGAAGTACCATCCACTTCCTGTAGATAAGTAGGTCACATGCAGGAGGTTGTACAGCGCTGTATTTTTCTCAATAAATAAATGACCAGGGCTAGTATTTTTGCCTCATTTGTTGGAGTTGGTTCTCCATATTCTCCTTTCCAGACTTGTTTGGAAATCTGATGTTTTAGGTCAAATTTATGCAGAACTATAGACAAGGGTTCACAAACTCTTCAAGTGAATTGTTGCAAGCAGGAGGCTGTTGTTATCGTGGGAGGTGTTGATGGAAATAAACTGTGTGTCTATGGATGTATAGCACTTTGTTTATGAATACTCAAGTCAGACTTGCCAACTATGTTTTCTGATTTAGCAGACATAATAATTTAATCAAATCTTTTATAAAGAAGGAGAAAATCAAAGGAGAAATAAAACTGAACTTAGAATGAACAGAATTAAGATTGGACGCTAAATACTAAAAACACTGATATAGTATTTGTTTGTTAGGGCTTCAGTGCAATAGGCTATTTAATGTATGATTTTTGGCGCCCCCTCCAGGGTGTTCCTGCCTTGCGCCCAGTGATTCTGGGTAGACTCCGGATCCACCGCAGCCCTGAACTGGATAAGGGTCACAGACAATGAATGAATGAATGAATAAATATATGATTTCTACATTGTTTAATGACACTGAAAGTGTACTTTAATCTGCTTTGATTCGGAAATTTCTCATTAATATCAGAACTGACCGTGCTCCTGTTATCTTGCTTTGAAGTCTCCATCAATGACATCGACTCTGTGCGTCATGGCCGTGAGTCCGAGGGTCTGCAGAAGTACATTATGGATTCTTTGGAAGAATGCTGCTTCTCCATCATTTTCAAAGGCAAACGAAAGAACCTGGACCTGGTGGCGAACTCTCCGGAGGAGGCCAAGCAGTGGGTGACCGGCCTCGAGAAGATCATCACACACATGGACAACCTCAACAGCCAACAGAAGAGCGAACAGTATCCTTCCACTCAGACACATCTCATACACAGTAGTGGGAGAAGAGTGGGAGAATTCAGTCGTTAATTTGAACAAAGTTGGTCAAAGTGATTGGTGTGAAATGGTTCTACTAGGGATATTCATCAGTGGTGATGTCAACAAATATAGCATTTTATTTACTTTACAAAACCTCCATTGTGTATCTACACCTCTAGGTTTTATATGTGATGTTAAAAATATTCATATAGTTTTTAAAAAGGGATCCATTTAAGGCATTCAACTCTTACTATCACCACCATTTTGAACAGTTCTTACTCTGAGGTTCTCTAGAATACAACATTTCAGCCTGAAGGCTTGCAGTATTTGAATAATGCAGTTATTCATTAATATAAAACATTATATATCCAGTCATTTAATGATACATACATTAACATGAGGGGGTGGCAACAGATCGCATTTACACAGCTCCAGGACCCTGCTGTCACCGTCTGTGAGATGCTTGGCGTGTACTCTCTGTGCCTGTTTGGGTTTCCACCAGGTGCCCATGGGATTAATAATTTAAATATTAGCCTTACATCACCTCCTTTAAAGCTGGATCATCAGCTGCATGAGGAAAGCAGACAAGAACGGCGACAACATGATGACGCTGAGTGAGCTGAAACACTTCATGCGGCAGATCAATACCGAGGTGGACGACACCTACGCTGCCATGCTGTTTGAGGTAATGAAACAACAGTGTTGTGAACTCTAGATCGCACCAAAATGTAGGGCATAAATATAATCAAGAGCACACTATAACTGCGTAGTTTTATACATAAAGCTACATAGCTCTGTGGCAGATCTGATCCAATGAATCAGGTTTAAAAGCGTTTTCAAGGGCTTGCCATGCTTTCTGTTAGTGTTTGATGCAAGCAGTTCCGTTATTTACCCAAATGAAGAGGATTTGTCATGGATGACGGACATCTGTGGGCGAAAGCTGGTCAGCTGTGTTGGCTCAGTGCCAGGACTGATGTGGGACTAAGGCTTGGTGTAAATTGAAACTGTATGAAACTTACTACATTTTGTATTGACTTTTAATGCTTGTGTTGCAGATTATTTTTAAGCCTCTACATAAATCAGTCGAATGTGATTTGAGGAGCAGCACCCATTTTAAAGATTCCATTCCTAAATAATAAGTGGGTGTTTATGCTTGGTATGACTTGCTTGGTATTTGAGGTGTTACACTTAAGGTGTGGGACAAGCCCAGACTTGTTGGTCAACTACAGCTGAGGAAGCAGATCTGTGGCCGAGTCGCTCCGTCTTGTTTCTCTTTTTTCCTGTAAGTGTCATAACCAGTCACTCGTTTTTCTTTTAAAGATCAAGAGGAACTGGTATGGCTTGTTAAAACCCTTTAAAAACCTGACCACTCCTATATTACCACACCCACTCTGCATTTCCTGTAGTGCTCCACCCGGTTCAGCTGCGTTAGATCACAGTGCTAGTGACTGGTACCATTTCAAAATGGCAGATTTGATCATTCTGTGTTTGTGTTGATGACTATGGCAGATGTTTACGGTTGTAGTCACAGTACAGTGTTAGTGCTTTTGCCCGAGGACTCTTACTGATATAGAAATGGGTGCCTACCTGAGCAGGGAAATGAAACGAGTACCGTTTGAGGTGACAGTCTTCAAACTGTTTAAGGGGCTTATCCAGTTTTGAGAAGATTCTACTCACCTCAGCTAAATGGGGCCTTTTAATGCAGCCCACTGTTTCTGTGGGATCAAGCAGGAATATGGGAGTGGACTCACCTGCTCTAAACAACACTCCGCTGTTCTGTTCTTTATCATAGTTCTAGGGCTAGTTTTGAATCTCTGTTTTTGTAGCATTCTCTTAAATATGTGGTTAAAAAAAAACAGACCCACAGCTCTGGGGTGGTTCCTGATTAAAACCCACTTCTGAGGGTAAAGCATCACATCACTCCTCTTTGTTATTTAAAATGTTTTTAACGTTTTGGTCAATGTACGAAATGAACCTGACCTTTTTATATTTAGACCAGAAAAGTTATATTTTCTTAGTAGAATATTGCAATAATGGAGCTATATCTCCCCCAGATGAAGTCTAAACCTTTACATCAATGTATCACCAAGCATCTGTGCATTTCTAATTGTTCAGATATTACTTTAACGTGTGTCTTTTTCTCCGCTGTTACGTAGAAATGTGACACGTCCAAATCGGGGACTCTGGAGGGAGAAGAAATAAAGCAGTTCTACGAGCTGCTGACCTCCCGCCAGGAGATTAATGAGATTTATGGGAAATACGCTCAGACGGACGGTTTGATGAGTGCGGACGATCTGCTGAACTTTTTAAGGACAGAACAGAGGGAGTCTGTTACTCTGGAGGATGCTGAGAGGCTCATTGAAAAATATGAGCCGAATCTCACAGGTAATAGATCGTCGGGTGCGACTGCAGAGCTCCCGAATCTAATCCTTTATGAATGGGCTTTTAACTTTCTATACATTCTCTTTGAGTTCTGTATTGATCTTTACTGAACTGCGCTATGGTGCTTTTCTACTTTTATTTCCTTCCTCTGAATTACAGTAATATTCTGAGAAATTTACTGCACAATCCACATGAAATAACAATAGACAAATTTATATTACATAAGCCATATGGACACTACTTCATTACAACTCAGTCACACTTGTATAATTAAATGCATCCTTGTATTGATAGGGTGCAGTTAATGTGTCTTCCATAGTAACCCACCTGTGGCAGTGAACACACACACTAGTGCTCTAGGGGCTGTGAACACACACACACACTAGTGCTCTAGGGGCTGTGAACACACACACACACTAGTGCTCTAGGGGCTGTGAACACACACACACACTAGTGCTCTAGGGGCTGTGAACACACACACACTAGTGCTCTAGGGGCAGTGAACACACACACATTAGTGCTCTAGGGGCAGTGAACACACACACATTAGTGCTCTAGGGGCAGTGAACACACACACACTAGTGCTCTAGGGGCAGTGAACACACACACACTAGTGCTCTAGGGGCAGTGAACACACACACTAGTGCTCTAGGGGCTGTGAATACACACACACACTAATGCTCTAGGGGCAGTGAAACCCACACACTAGTGCTCTGGGGCAGTGAACACACACACTAGTGCTCTGGGGCAGTGAACACCACACACTAGTGCTCTAGGGGCAGTGAACACCACACACTAGTGCTCTAGGGGCAGTGAACACCACACACTAGTGCTCTAGGGGCAGTGAACACCACACACTAGTGCTCTAGGGGCTGTGAACACACACACACACTAGTGCTCTAGGGGCAGTGAAACACACACACACTAGTGCTCTAGGGGCAGTGAAACACACACACACTAGTGCTCTAGGGGCAGTGAAACACACACACACTAGTGCTCTAGGGGCAGTGAAACACACACACACTAGTGCTCTAGGGGCAGTGAAACACACACACACTAGTGCTCTAGGGGCAGTGAAACACACACACACTAGTGCTCTAGGGGCAGTGAACACACACACTAGTGCTCTAGGGGCAGTGAACACACACTAGTGCTCTAGGGGCAGTGAACACACACTAGTGCTCTAGGGGCTGTGAACACACACACACACTAGTGCTCTAGGGGTAGTGAACACACACACACACCCTAGTGCTCTAGGGGCTGTGAACACACACACCCTAGTGCTCTAGGGGCTGTGAACACACACACACTAGTGCTCTAGGGGCAGTGAACACACACACACTAGTGCTCTAGGGGCAGTGAACACACACACTAGTGCTCTAGGGGCTGTGAATACACACACACTAGTGCTCTAGGGGCAGTGATTACACACACACTAGTGCTATAGGGGCAGTGAACACCACACACTAGTGCTCTAGGGGCAGTGAACACCACACACTAGTGCTCTAGGGGCAGTGAACACACACACACTAGTGCTCTAGGGGCAGTGAACACCACACACTAGTGCTCTAGGTGCAGTGAACACCACACACTAGTGCTCTAGGGGCAGTGAAACACACACACACTAGTGCTCTAGGGGCAGTGAAACACACACACACTAGTGCTCTAGGGGCAGTGAAACACACACACACTAGTGCTCTAGGGGCAGTGAACACACACACTAGTGCTCTAGGGGCAGTGAACACACACTAGTGCTCTAGGGGCAGTGAACACACACTAGTGCTCTAGGGGCAGTGAACACACACTAGTGCTCTAGGGGCTGTGAACACACACACACACTAGTGCTCTAGGGGCAGTGAACACACACACATTAGTGCTCTAGGGGCAGTGAACACACACACACTAGTGCTCTAGGGGCAGTGAACACACACACACTAGTGCTCTAGGGGCAGTGAACACACACACACTAGTGCTCTAGGGGCAGTGAACACACACACACTAGTGCTCTAGGGGCAGTGAACACACACACACTAGTGCTCTAGGGGCAGTGAACACACACACTAGTGCTCTAGGGGCTGTGAATACACACACACTAATGCTCTAGGGGCAGTGAAACCCACACACTAATGCTCTAGGGGCAGTGAAACCCACACACTAGTGCTCTGGGGCAGTGAACACACACACTAGTGCTCTGGGGCAGTGAACACCACACACTAGTGCTCTAGGGGCAGTGAACACCACACACTAGTGCTCTAGGGGCAGTGAACACCACACACTAGTGCTCTAGGGGCAGTGAAACACACACACACTAGTGCTCTAGGGGCAGTGAAACACACACACACTAGTGCTCTAGGGGCAGTGAACACACACACTAGTGCTCTAGGGGCAGTGAACACACACTAGTGCTCTAGGGGCAGTGAACACACACTAGTGCTCTAGGGGCTGTGAACACACACACACACTAGTGCTCTAGGGGTAGTGAACACACACACACACCCTAGTGCTCTAGGGGCTGTGAACACACACACCCTAGTGCTCTAGGGGCTGTGAACACACACACACTAGTGCTCTAGGGGCTGTGAACACACACACACTAGTGCTCTAGGGGCAGTGAACACACACACACTAGTGCTCTAGGGGCAGTGAACACACACACACTAGTGCTCTAGGGGCAGTGAACACACACACTAGTGCTCTAGGGGCTGTGAATACACACACACTAGTGCTCTAGGGGCAGTGAATACACACACACTAGTGCTCTAGGGGCAGTGAACACCACACACTAGTGCTCTAGGGGCAGTGAACACCACACACTAGTGCTCTAGGGGCAGTGAACACCACACACTAGTGCTTTAGGGGCAGTGAACACCACACACTAGTGCTCTAGGGGCAGTGAACACACACACACTAGTGCTCTAGGGGCAGTGAACAACACACACTAGTGCTCTAGGGGCAGTGAACACCACACACTAGTGCTCTAGGGGCAGTGAACACCACACACTAGTGCTCTAGGGGCAGTGAAACACACACACACTAGTGCTCTAGGGGCAGTGAAACACACACACACTAGTGCTCTAGGGGCAGTGAAACACACACACACTAGTGCTCTAGGGGCAGTGAAACACACACACACTAGTGCTCTAGGGGCAGTGAACACACACACTAGTGCTTTAGGGGCAGTGAACACACACACTAGTGCTCTAGGGGCAGTGAACACACACTAGTGCTCTAGGGGCTGTGAACACACACACACACTAGTGCTCTAGGGGTAGTGAACACACACACACACACACTAGTGCTCTAGGGGCTGTGAACACACACACACACTAGTGCTCTAGGGGCAGTGAACACACACACTAGTGCTCTATGGGCAGTGAACACACACACTAGTGCTCTAGGGGCTGTGAACACACACCCAGCGTGGGGCCCCTCAGCTGAGGAGGACGACAGTTCTGTTCCTTCACTTCCACTGCCGCTCGTGGGAATCAAACAAACCACCTTTCAGCCCTAAGCCCTCTTCTCTAACCATTAGGCCACTGCTCCTCACTGTGTCATTTTTGTGACATTACTAATGACTAGAAACCTCCTAAAATATTTATTTTATTTTCTCTAACTAACAAAGCTCATTTGGTTAGAGAAACATCCTTTCCTTTTCTCTCCCCTTGCACATAATTGGAGTGCACATCCAGCCGGCAGGTTCGAATGCTGGTAAGGGACAGAGAAACGTGTTAGAGCTAGCTAAAGTAGGGCAGCTTTAATGGGAATTGCTTAGTAGAAGTAATAGTAGAAGTAGCTTACATGTCTTTTGCTTTGGAATAACAACCTGTGTAAATCATTTCACAACTCTTTCTATGTTATGAGTGACTGGTACACAGGGTTTTAATGTTATGTTTCTGTAAGCAGCTGGTTTATACAAGCCTCCATTACTTGTATTAGTCTGTGTTATGGAAACCTGACGTGTAACTGACTGGTTACATCTGTTCTCTCTGTAGGGTCACTGCTCTTCCAGATGACTTTAAATGAACAGAATTTTTACTTATGTGTTAATAATTGTTCTTGTTTTTATGTGTTAATACAGCCAAGCTTAACACTCTGTTAACCAAAGACGGCTTCCTGAGGTGCCTCACTCATACTGAGGGCTGCATCTTAAACCCTGCACACAAGCAGGTGTACCAGGACATGAGCCGGCCCCTCAGCCATTACTTCATCTCGTCCTCCCATAACACCTACCTAATGGAAGACCAGCTCAAAGGGCCCAGCAGCACTGAGGCCTACATCAGGTAAGGACATTGCTGTGATATGCAGCGCTCCATAGGACTTGTACCATTCAGTTAAAGTGATAGCTCTAGTGATATAGATATAAACAGTGATCTAAGGGGAAATTTTAAGTTGGAGCTTTGAAAGGTTAATGCAGGAGGAGCCTCTCACTGGTGCTGACACTCATTGTCTGTGAGGGGTTCTGTGTGTTGTCCCTGTGTTTTACAAATTCATTATCACAGTAGGTTGGAATTTAACACAGTCCCATTAACAATGTTTCTGGAGCTGAATGTTGCTAGGAATGTTAATATCTAAATGGGCTCAGGGATGTGGTCACCCGTGATGAAGTGGATATTTTTAGAGATATACACTCTGGTGGTTGTGAATGTGATAACGCTGATTGTACTGACTAGGCCTGTCAATAAGAAATAATGGTGATAAATGATATTACTATCATATTACGACGCTGAGGCAGCAGGTAGGTGTCGCAGTCACACATCTCCAGGGACCTGGAGGTTGTGGGTTCAATTCCCGCTCCGGGTGACTGTCTGTGAGGAGTGTGGTGTATTCTCCCCGTGTCTGCGTGGATTTCCTCCGGGTGACTGTCTGTGAGGAGTGTGGTGTATTCTCCCTGTGTCTGCGTGGGTTTCCTCCGGGTGACTGTCTGTGAGGAGTGTGGTGTATTCTCCCTGTGTCTGCGTGGGTTTCCTCCGGGTGACTGTCTGTGAGGAGTGTGGTGTATTCTCCCTGTGTCTGCGTGGGTTTCCTCCGGGTGACTGTCTGTGAGGAGTGTGGTGCGTTCTCCCTGCGTCTGCGTGGGTTTCCCCCGGGTGCCCCGGTTTCCTCCCACATTCCAAAAACGCACATGTGTAGGTGCATCGGAGACTCAAATGTGTCCGTAGGTGTGAGTGTGTGAGTGAATGTGTGTGTGTTGCCCTGTGAAGGACTGGCGCCCCATTCCAGGGTGTATTCCCGCCTTGCGCCCAATGATTCTGGATTTAAAAACCACGTAGTTATTAAGAATATCCAGACGCTGGATTTGGAATATAAACATGTTTAAATATCCAAAATATATATAATATAAATAAAAAAGTGGGCAAACTATTCATTATTAAATGTTCTTATATTGTTTGATAACCTGATAATGTTTGTTGACAGAGCGCTGCTGAAAGGCTGCCGCTGTGTGGAGCTGGACATCTGGGATGGACCCAATGGAGAACCGCTGATCTACCACGGCCACACGCTCACATCCAAAGTGCTGTTCAGAGACGTCATCAAGGCCATCAGAGATTACGCCTTCAAAGTTAGTGAGCACTACTGAGTACTTTGCTGACCTCCTCATAGCTGTTCAGTTCCTGACCGTTTAAAACGTTTATGTAGCAGTTAATAAATAATGTTGATGGATAATACATGTTAATTTATCTGGGCAATGATAAGCGTGTTGTTTAAGTATTGAGCTGGTCTGTAAACACACAGATTTACTGGGTAGTGTTTTTACTGCTGTGTGATCTGACTCTGCTGATATCCATGTATTTTTCCCTTGGCAGGCGTCGGAGTATCCCGTCATCCTGTCCCTGGAGAATCACTGCAGTATGGAGCAGCAGAAACTCATGGCTCATTACATGGTGTCCATTCTGGGCAGTGCCCTTCTCACACAGCCTTTGGGGAATGAGATGCCCACAGCCTTGCCTTCACCACAGGTCAGCGACATCCATAAACACTGATTTACTTTCACAGATGTTTATTTGAAATGTACAGCTACTCTGGAAACCGTGTTAATAAACCTTTAACTCTCAGAACACAGTCATTTTAACAGGATTTGAAATCAATGTTATTTACACCCTGTAGATTAAAGAAGTGGTTAAATGTGACTTTGAAAAGTAGTACATTTCAAAACGTAGAAACACTTTCTCCTGGAAAATTACCATTCTGGACGTATCTGTGGGTTTGCCGAGTCAGCCCCAGGACGCTTACTGATTTGACACTTTAATCTCATAGCCTCAGCAAATATGTCAGTGTACATAATGGAGTGTGAAAAAACCTTGAAATAATGTGACTCTGCACTCCCATATCTCAGCTGAGGGCTGTTATAATGGTATTATAATATAATGGTAACAGATCTCAGTGTGAGTATTTAATATTCTGACACATTTTTCCTGGGTCATTACCACCGTAATGTGATTGTGGTTTGCCACTTTGAAGGCAAATGTGTTCTCAAAAAATCCTTCTCACCCCGAGGTTCCACTTCCCTCAAACGACTTCCTCATCATCCCCTCGCACTTCCTGTTTTCTTCAAATTCACAAATTAATATCTCATCGCTCAAAGGAAGAAAGAGTCCTTTGTTTACATTCAGACAAGAATCCGTCCTAATTTCTGTGCAGGAAAAGTATATACTCTCAACTAAATGAGTTCAAATGTGTGTTGGGTTTTCTGCAGCATGTTTAATGTAAATCACTTCATAAAATCTTGCTTTTCCTCTGCTGAGCTGAAGAAAGTCTGTGCCTTTTACTTGGAAAATAGGCCCAAATTCTTAGAGCGTGTCCGGGGTATGTAGGGTGGGACACCAAAGTTCTTCCAGATGAACAGATTGCACAAATATGACACACTGAACAAAGACTCGTCCTTCAGTGGCATTTACAGACTTAGTAGGAGTGTGTGGTGATGGAGGGGGGGGGGGCACACGAGGGCCATGCCAGTGAATCTGTGTCTGTAAGGAGTAATTCTACCTTTATCTAATGATCCGTCCTTTTCTCCAGCTTCTGGCATGGGGCTGTATGAATTCCATTGTATTACAGCAGTTCACATGTTTTTGCAATTATTCAGCGCTTATTCAGTTCAAGGTCACGGTGGGTCCGGAGCCTACCCGAATCACTGGACCCAAGTCATGAACACACCCTGGAGGGGGCGCCAGTCCTTCACAGGGCAACACACACCCACGCAGACACAGGGAGAACACACCACACTCCTCACAGACAGTCACCCGAAGGAAACCCACGCAGACACAGGGGGAACACACCATACTCCTCACAGACAGTCACCCGGAGGAAACCCACGCAGACACGGGGAGAACACACCATACTCCTCACAGACAGTCACCCGGAGGAAACCCACGCAGACACAGGGAGAACACACCACACTCCTCACAGACAGTCACCCGGAGGAAACCCACGCAGACACAGGGAGAACACACCACACTCCTCACAGACAGTCACCCGGAGGAAACCCACGCAGACACAGGGAGAACACACCACACTCCTCACAGACAGTCACCTGGAGGAAACCCACGCAGACACAGAGAGAACACACCACACTCCTCACAGACAGTCACCCGGAGGAAACCCACGCAGACACAGGGAGAACACACCACACTCCTCACAGACAGTCACCCGGAGGAAACCCACGCAGACACAGAGAGAACACACCACACTCCTCACAGACAGTCACCCGGAGGAAACCCACGCAGACACAGGGAGAACACACCACACTCCTCACAGACAGTCACCCGGAGGAAACCCACGCAGACACAGAGAGAACACACCACACTCCTCACAGACAGTCACCCGGAGGAAACCCACGCAGACACGGGGAGAACACACCACACTCCTCACAGACAGTCACCCGGAGGAAACCCACGCAGACACGGGGAGAACACACCACACTCCTCACAGACAGTCACCCGGAGCAGGACTCGAATCCAAAACCTCCAGAACCCTGGAACTGTGTGACTGCGACACCTACCTGTACTTCAGTAGTGTCTGATGTACAAAGTATTAAAAATATACAAAAGTGAGCAGTGTGTAAGCGTACTGATATAGTGAAATAAAGTGGGTAATGTGCACCTGAAAGTGCAGCAGTGGTTTGATGGTTTTAATTGCACTATAGAGATCTAACATGTCATTAAAGTCCTTGTCTAAAGCTAATCACCACTTGCCCCTTTGCAGGAATTAAAGGGTCGAATACTGGTTAAAGGGAAGCGTCTCAATAAGCTGGATGCCGTGTTCAACAACAACAACGTCACAGTGGAGGCGGACACTGTTTCAGAGGAGGACGAAGCTGCTGAGGTCAAAGGGAATGAACAGAAGCCCAAGTCCGAGGTGAGTCCAGCAGTGCAGCCAAATGACAGGTCAATCAATCAGTTTCATTGTACGTATATTTGGTAATAAAAATAAATAGCTATTTTATAATAATTGATATAATATAATATATTATTAATAAAGCCAAGCGGCTTGCGGCCTCGGCAGTCGCTGAGGCAAAAACTCGGGTGTGGGAGGAGCTCGGTGAGAACATGGAAAACGACTTTCGGTCGGCTCCAAGAAGTTTCTGGCAAACCGTCAGGCGACTCAGGAGGGGAAAGCAGTTTTCCACCAACACTGTATATGGTGGGGGTGGGGAACTGTTGACCTCGACTGGGTACGTCATCAGACGGTGGAAGGAATACTTCGAGGATCTTCTCAATCCCACCAGCACGTCTTCCGCAGAGGAAGCAGAGCTTGGGGACCCCGGGGGGGGCTCGTCTATCACTGGGGCTGAAGTGGCCAAGGTGGTAGGGAAACTCCTTGGCGGTAGGGCCCCGGGGGTGGATGAGGTTCACCCCGGGTTCCTCAAGGCTCTGGATGTTGTGGGGCTGTCCTGGTTGACACGTCTTTGCAACATCGCGTGGACATCGGGGGCAGTGCCTCTGGACTGGCAGACTGGGGTGGTGGTTCCCCATTTCAAAAAGGGGGATCGGAGGGTGTGTTCCAACTATAGGGGGATCACACTCCTCAGCCTCCCCGGTAAGGTCTATGCGGGGGTACTGGAGAAGAGAGTCCGACTGATAGTTGAACCTCGGATCCAGGAGGAACAATGCGGATTCCGCCCCGGTCGTGGAACACAGGACCAGCTCTTTACCCTCGCTAGGATCCTGGAGGGTGCGTGGGAGTTTGCTCAACCAGTCTACATGTGTTTTGTGGATCTGGAGAAGGCATTCGACCGTGTCCCTCGGGGTATTCTGTGGGGGGTGCTCAGGGAGTATGGGGTACTGGGCTCTTTGTTACGAGCTATCCAGTCCCTGTACAAACAGAGCAGGAGTCTGGTTCGTATGGCTGTCAGTAAATCTGACTGGTTTCCAGTCAGAGTTGGACTCCGTCAGGGCTGCCCGTTGTCACCGGTTCTGTTCATAATTTTTATGGACAGAATTTCTCGGCGTAGCCAAATGGCGGAGGGTGTCCGGTTTGGTGGTCTCAGGATTCCATGTCTGCTTTTGCAGATGATGTGGTCTTGTTGGCTTCATCGAACCGGGACCTCCGGCTCTTGCTGGACCAGTTTGCAGCCGAGTGTGAAGCGGTAGGGATGAGGATCAGCACCTCCAAGTCTGAGTCCATGGTACTCAGCCGGAAAAGGGTGGAGTGCTCTCTCCAGGTTGGAAGTGAGATCCTGCCTCAAGTGGAGGAGTTTAAATACCTCGGGGTCTTGTTCACGAGTGAGGGAAAGATGGAGCGTGAGATTGACAGGCGGATCGGTGTGGCGTCAGCAGTAATGCGGGCTCTGTACCGGTCCGTTGTGGTGAAGAGAGAGCTGAGCAGAAAAGCAAAGCTCTTGATTTACCGTTCAATCTACGTCCCAACCCTCACCTATGGTCACGAGCTTTGGGTAGTGACCGAAAGAACGAGATCGCGGGTACAAGCGGCTGAAATGAGTTTTCTCCGCAGGATGTCTGGACTCTCCCTTAGAGACAGGGTTAGGAGCTCGGACATCCGGGAGAGACTCGGAGTGGAGCCGCTGCTCCTCCACGTCTAGAGGAGCCAGTTGAGGTGGTTCGGGCATCTGGTTCGGATGCCTCCTGGACGCCTTCCTGGAGAGGTGTTCCGGGCATGTCCAACGGGGAGGAGGCCCCGGGGCAGACCAAGAACACGCTGGAGAGACTATATGTCTCGACTGGCCTGGGAACGCCTCGGTATACCCCCGGAGGAGCTAGAGTCGGTGGCTGGGGAGAGGGAGGTCTGGGTTTCTTTGCTCCGACTGCTTCCCCCGCGACCCGGACCCGGATAAGCGGTGGATAATGGATGGATGGATGGATATTATTAATAAAATAACATATGATTAATAATAATAATAATTTAATATTAAGAAATCCTGACGTAATATAACGTACGACGTAGAAAGCAATGACAGCTGAAAATCCAAAAGAAAGAAAGTGTCTCGTCCTGTGTTTGTTTTCCTCACCATGTGCTCATTTAGCACATAGCTCTGTTTATTCTTCCTGTCTCCGCCCTAGTCCTGCCTTAGCCTTTGAAGTCCTGCCCTCTCGTTATTGTCCCCAGGTGTTCCTTGTCAGTGCTCTGTATATAGAACACTTTGTTTCAGTGTTCCCGGGTCGGTTCTTGTGTGTGTGTAGATGTGTTTCTTTGTCTGTTTTCTTACACATTGCCACCAGTTCACAGTTATGTTCCTGTCCTAGTTATGTTCTACTGAGTTCTAGTTTGTATTCTTGACTCCATGCTTGTATTTGTTTTCTGTTTGTTATTGGTTTAGTTTAATTAAATATTCCTTGCATGTACGTCTGCATCCTGCCTCAATTGTGACAGAAAGAAGGTAACAAAATTCAATTATATTCTCTTTCAGACACAAATGTAAACATCTAGGTCAGTGAAATCGTACAGATGACCAGCTGTCACTCCATTTACAGTGGGTTTCTTTGGAGTAATTAAGTGTTTTTTATGAAAAGATCTGTGGGAAGACATTGAGGCTTTAAAAGCAGTCAGTAAAATCACTTGCTGGCTGCAGTTCTTTCAGCTTTGACAGAAATGTTCAACTGAAATGACGTTCTAATAAAAATAAGTGTTTTATAAGTATATTTATGTGTAAAATCTGTCAAAACCTGCATGTTTGTGATTTGCGTAAAACATTGAAGGTGTTCCATCCGTAAAAGCTGGTCATTTCCAACTGAGAACTCAGCATCAGGCTGTAGACGGACTACTGGGATGTTTGACTTGGTTGACTGACGTTTGTCCAACCAAGCAACAGTTGCTATGAAACAGATAAAAAGGCATGGGTTATATACTATAAACTCGGACTTGTTTATGGCTGAGAGAGAATCAGAGAGAAGATCTTCAGAAAGAGGATTGAGAATCGGTTCCAAATCATGCTGAGAGTGTTTTATGTATTTGTTGTTTATTTTGCTATTTGCATACGTGCTGCCACATAAATCCCGCAACACAAACACTCACTGTTTCAGGCACTAGAGCTAATTTCCATAAACAAATCCGAGGTTGAGGGACTTCTGTATACACATCTTCCCCCGAAAAATCCCTAATTTTAATCTGAGTCGGAGTTCACCACAGACCACGCCCTTTTTCTTACACTGATATACAGGAATTTAAAGGGATTGTTTCTTGGAGATTTGAGCCTTAAAAACAGAATAAAAAAGACTTTTATTTTGTTAATCCAGGTGGCAAAGCCAGGAAAGGTGTATGGAAGACTTGATTCTATTCTTATTTATAAATGTGCACTTATAACGTGTGTTTTTATTTAGAAATCAAAGATCAGACTCGCCAAGGAGCTGTCGGACTTGGTCATCTACTGCAAGAGCGTTCATTTCAGCACCTTCGAGAACTCAAAAGAGAAACATTCCTTCTACGAGATGTCATCCTTTAAGGAAAGCAAGGCTAAGCAACTGGCAGAAAATGCAGGTTATTATTGTTGTAATTACTACACAGTGCTACCTTTACCAAGCAGAAGCAAAGTCTGGTAACATACAGGCTGCATAATCTCCAAAGGGCTTGATCAATGCCAGTGTTGTCTAGACGAGTAGAACGTCCCGCAGCATTGGGCTGTGAAGCAGTGGGACTGCATTCTGTGGAGGAATGGATCCCATCAGCAGTCTGTGAGAAGATTGTGGTGGCCTCTGTGATCTAGAGCTAATTATCAGTACCTGACCTCACTAAGGCTCTTGTAGCTGAATGCAGTCAAATCTTCACAGCAAATGCTCCAAATGTCTCAGTAGAGTAGGAGGTATGATGGAGTAGGAGTAGGAGGTAGAAGTGGAGTAGGAAGTAGAGGTAGAGTAGAGCAGAAGTAGGAGGTAGGATAGAGTAGGAGGTATGATAGAGTAGGAGTAGGAGGTAGAAGTGGAGTAGGAAGTAGAGCTAAAGTAGAGTAGGAGTAGGAGGTAGAGTAGGAGTAGGAGGTATGATAGAGTAGGAGTAGGAGGTAGAGAAGGAGGTAGGGTAGGCGATAGATTAGAGTAGGAGGTAGAGTAGGAGGTAGATTAGGAGTAGGAGGTAGAGAAGGAGGTAGGGTAGGCGGTAGATTAGAGTAGGAGGTAGATTAGAGTAGGAGTAGAAGGTAGAAGTGGAGTAGGAAGTAGAGGTAGAGTAAGAGTAGGAGGTAGATTAGAGTAGGAGTAGAAGGTAGAAGTGGAGTAAGAGTAGGAGGTAGAGTAAGAGTAGGAGGTAGAGTAAGAGTAGGAGGTAGAGTAAGAGTAGGCAGTAGATTAGAGTAGGAGGTAGATTAGAGTAGGAGGTAGATTAGAGTAGGAGGTAGATTAGGAGTGGGAGGTAGAGTAGGAGGTAGATTAGAGTAGGAGGTAGATTAGAGTAGGAGGTAGATTAGGAGTAGGAGGTAGATTAGAGTAGGAGTAGGAGGTAGAGCAGGAGGTAGAACTGGAGTAGGAAGTAGAGGTAGATTAGGAGGTAGAGTAGGAGGTAGATTAGATTAGGAGTGGGAGGTAAAGAAGGAGGTAGGGTAGGCGGTAGATTAGAGTAGGAGTAGGAGGTAGAGCAGGAGGTAGAACTGGAGTAGGAAGTAGAGGTAGAGTAGAGCAGAAGTAGGAGGTAGGATAGAGTAGGAGGTATGATAGAGTAGGAGTAGGAGGTAGATTAGGAGTAGGAGGTAGATTAGATTAGGAGTAGGAGGTAGATTAGAGTAGGAGTAGGAAGTAGAGGTGGAGTAGGAAGTAGAGGTAGATTAGGAGGTAGATTAGGAGTGGGAGGTAGAGAAGGAGGTAGGGTAGGAGGTAGATTAGAGTAAGAGTAGGAGGTAGAGCAGGAGGTAGAACTGGAGTAGGAGGTAGATTAGAGTAGGAGGTAGAGTAGGAGTAGGAGGTAGATTAGGAGGTAGAGTAGGAGTAGGAGGTAGATTAGAGTAGGAGTAGGAGGTAGAGCAGGAGGTAGAACTGGAGTAGGAAGTAGAGGTAGAGTAGAGTAGGAGAGGGACAAGCTGTTTGTTTATAAAGTTGAATCCAGAAAAGGCGTGTGTGAATAAGTGTCTATAAACCTTTGGACACACATTCATGTGAAAGATGTGAATCTTCATGTATCTGTCTGTGTCTGCATCTCAGCTACTGCATTCATACGCCACAACATGGAAAAGCTGAGCAGGATCTACCCAGCAGGCTCCAGAACAGACTCCTCCAACTACAACCCTGTGCCAATGTGGAACGCAGGATGCCAAATAGGTGACACTTCATTTTTCAGCCACGTAGCACTTCTCAGAAATATCTAACTATCGTTGTTCCTGCATAAAGCTACATCACACCGAGAAGTTTATCAAGATCATTGATATAAACCTCCACACACATCTGTAAAGGCTTATTCTAACAAGCGTTGGTTCCTTTATAGCAATAGAAAACCTAGAAAGTAATCTACAGTTTTTTTTTCAGTTGCTTTGGATTTCTCAGATGAGAATTAAATTTCTCTAAACGATTTGTTCAAATTCCATATCTTCTAGTTACTTGTGCAGTTTCTCATTTATTTTGGACAAACAGAACATGGTTAGGTTCAATCATTCAGATGATTGTGTTGCTGTTTGCTCTTTCTTACATTATCAATAGTTTTAATCATGTTGATCAGAACAGTGGAGCAGCAGGTGGTGTCTCTGTCACAGCTCCAGGGTCCTAGAGGTTGTGGGTTCGAGTCCCGCTCCGGGTGACTGTCTGTGAGGAGTGTGGTGTGTTCTCCCTGTGTCTGCGTGGGTTTCCTCCGGGTGACTGTCTGTGAGGAGTGTGGTGTGTTCTCTCTGTGTCTGCGTGGGCTTCCTCCTGGTGACTGTCTGTGAGGAGTGTGGTGTGTTCTCCCTGTGTGTGCGTGGGTTTCCTCCGGGTGACTGTCTGTGAGGAGTGTGGTGTGTTCTCTCTGTGTCTGCGTGGGTTTCCTCCGGGTGACTGTCTGTGAGGAGTGTGGTGTGTTCTCTGTGTCTGCGTGGGTTTTCTCCGGGTGACTGTGAGGAGTGTGGTGTGTTCTCCCTGTGTCTGCGTGGGTTTCCTCCGGGTGACTGTCTGTGAGGAGTGTGGTGTGTTCTCTGTGTCTGCGTGGGTTTTCTCCGGGTGACTGTGAGGAGTGTGGTGTGTTCTCCCTGTGTCTGCGTGGGTTTCCTCCGGGTGACTGTCTGTGAGGAGTGTGGTGTGTTCTCTCTGTGTCTGCGTGGGTTTCCTCCGGGTGACTGTCTGTGAGGAGTGTGGTGTGTTCTCTCTGTGTCAGCGTGGGTTTCCTCCGGGTGACTGTCTGTGAGGAGTGTGGTGTGTTCTCTGTGTCTGCGTGGGTTTTCTCCGGGTGACTGTGAGGAGTGTGGTGTGTTCTCCCTGTGTCTGCGTGGGTTTCCTCCGGGTGACTGTCTGTGAGGAGTGTGGTGTTCTCTCTCTGTGTCTGCGTGGGTTTCCTCAGGGTGACTGTCTGTGAGGAGTGTGGTGTGTTCTCTCTGTGTCTGCGTGGATTTCCTCCGGGTGACTGTCTTTGAAGAGTGTGGTGGGTTCTCTCTGTGTCTGCGTGGGTTTCCTCCGGGTGACTGTCTGTCAGAGGTGTGATGTGTTCTCTGTGTCTGCGTGGGTTTCCTCCGAGTGACTGTCTGTGAGGAGTGTGGTGTGTTCTCTCTGTGTCTGCGTGGGTTTTCTCCGGGTGACTGTCTGTGAGGAGTGTGGTGTGTTCTCCCTGTGTCTGCGTGGGTTTCCTCCGGGTGACTGTCTGTGAGGAGTGTGGTGTGTTCTCTCTGTGTCTGCGTGGGTTTCCTCCGGGTGACTGTCTGTGAGGAGTGTGGTGTGTTCTCTCTGTGTCAGCGTGGGTTTCCTCCGGGTGACTGTCTGTGAGGAGTGTGGTGTGTTCTCTGTGTCTGCGTGGGTTTTCTCCGGGTGACTGTGAGGAATGTGGTGTGTTCTCCCTGTGTCTGCGTGGGTTTCCTCCGGGTGACTGTCTGTGAGGAGTGTGGTGTTCTCTCTCTGTGTCTGCGTGGGTTTCCTCAGGGTGACTGTCTGTGAGGAGTGTGGTGTGTTCTCTCTGTGTCTGCGTGGATTTCCTCCGGGTGACTGTCTTTGAAGAGTGTGGTGGGTTCTCTCTGTGTCTGCGTGGGTTTCCTCCGGGTGACTGTCTGTCAGAAGTGTGATGTGTTCTCTGTGTCTGCGTGGGTTTCCTCCGAGTGACTGTCTGTGAGGAGTGTGGTGTGTTCTCTCTGTGTCTGCGTGGGTTTTCTCCGGGTGACTGTCTGTGAGGAGTGTGGTGTGTTCTCCCTGTGTCTGCGTGGGTTTCCTCCGGGTGACTGTCTGTGAGGAGTGTGGTGTGTTCTCCCTGTGTCTGCGTGGGTTTCCTCCGGGTGACTGTC
The DNA here is from genome assembly GCF_029633855.1 of Hoplias malabaricus. Classification (NCBI taxonomy): domain Eukaryota; kingdom Metazoa; phylum Chordata; class Actinopteri; order Characiformes; family Erythrinidae; genus Hoplias; species Hoplias malabaricus. Next base: position 1,126,318 of record NC_089800.1, read on the forward strand.
TGTGAGGAGTGTGGTGTTCTCTCTCTGTGTCTGCGTGGGTTTCCTCCGGGTGACTGTCTGTGAGGAGTGTGGTGTGTTCTCCCTGTGTCTGCGTGGGTTTCCTCCGGGTGACTGTCTGTGAGGAGTGTGGTGTGTTCTCCCTGTGTCTGCGTGGGTTTCCTCCGGGTGACTGTCTGTGAGGAGTGTGGTGTTCTCTCTCTGTCTGCGTGGGTTTCCTCCGGGTGACTGTCTGTGAGGAGTGTGGTGTGTTCTCTCTGTGTCTGCGTGGGTTTCCTCCGGGTGACTGTCTTCTCTTCTGTATCATAACGACAGTCTGTTATTGATGTACAGTACAAACAGTGAAGACAGTCAGTGACCCATGGCCTTGTCATTCTGATGACACTGATACTTTTCACATAAATACTTCATTCTGGGACATGAACAAAGGATTTTGAGTTTTAAGTTACAGACATTTGCTGGTTGTAATCCACTTTGTGGTGTTGTTAGTATGAAATGTTTTTAAAAATGCGCATAACATTGTGCAAATAAAAATGATGATTTAAAAAACACTGCAAAGTATCTGGGAAAAACTGTAAATATGAATGTATGGATGGTTACGTAGCTCTATGTCAGTTGTCATAAAAGGCTTCTCATTGCTTTTGTACTACAGTATTTGCTTAAAGTAAACATTGGTGCACGAATGATGGTAATCTGTGTAAATGCATCAGCACAATCTGTGGATCACAGTATTTTACTTTGTGTGATAATCTTTTCTGATCTGATTTAACAGTGGCTCTGAACTTCCAGACTCCCTGTAAACAGATGGACGTGAATCAAGGCCGGTTCCTGCCCAACGGAAAGTGTGGTTACGTACTGAAACCTGAGTTCATGAGGAACCCTGATTTTAACTTTGACCCCAACAACCTGAGCGTTGGACCCTGGCTGAAGAAGACGACCCTCCATATCATGGTCTCTCTGTCTAAACTATACTTTATTACTTTAGTATATCACTCTATACAGACCTTTCCGGCTGTGCATTCTAATGTTTCCCATAAATCACTGCTGTCAAAACACAAGCTGTTGTGTCGGAATTTGCCCAATACACGTTAAAGCCATAAGTACACTCTTGTCAAAATTGTACACTCCACATTATCTGTAGCAAACATCCCAGCTCTCATCTGATAGAAGTGCCTCAATATTTACTAGAGTCAGATTTTTGCTTTAAGGACTAGAGGAACCCCTTTCTCATGGTGCATCTTGAAGGTGGGAGGACCTGTAGAAATCCACAACTGCTTGAAGGTGGATGTTCAGTGGCAAGATGCTTTGAAATGTTTGTTAGAATCAGAATCACTTTATTGGCCACTGTGCTGCACACAGAGGAATTTGTTCTCCGCATTTAACCCAGTTCCTGCAGTGAAACACATTCACACTAGTGAACACTAGGGGGCAGTGAGCACACGGCAACCATCCAGTTACAAGCCCAGACCCCTAACCACCAGGCCATGGCTGCCTGTAGTTAGCTGGTGAATTAAGCAAGAAGACAGATGGCTAACACTAATGCTAGCACACTTTAATGAAAAACGCTGCAATATAAATCGTTAATGTATGTCCTTTCAGGTCATTTCAGCACAGCAGCTTCCTAAACTCAACAAGGACAAGCCCAAGTCCATTGTGGACCCCTTTGTGAAGGTGGAGATTTTTGGAGTTCCGGGCGACAGAGCCAGTGAACAGACGCATCACATCAACAACAACGGCGAGTGGCAGTGACACAAATCCAGTCTCAAACTTCTCAGCTCTACAACAGTCGGTGCTCTATAACATGTTTCCTATATTCTGTCCTTAGGCTTCAATCCAATGTGGAATAAACGATATAAGTTCACCGTTAACGTCCCTGAGCTCGCCATAGTGCGCTTCTTGGTGATGGACTACGACACCGCCTCCGCAAACGACTTTATTGGACAGTACACTCTACCCTTAACCAGCATGCAGATGGGTGAGTCAGCGGAAGTCTAATTATAACCACGAACAAGTACATGGGGAAAAAAGTGTTGGATCTTTGAATGTTTACATAGTTTTACATGTGTTTTTTTGCCCACAACTGGGGCACAATTTGAGGATTTAAAAGATAAATAATAATTTGAGCATGTGGTTACCATCACTGCCGCTGTGAGCCATAAGCTTGGTGCATTTCATCATCAACTTACCACTCTGTATTTACATCTTACCCATTAAATTATGCAAGAATTTCCCCTTTAGCTGATGCTAAAAATGACTTGATGCTTTGGGTGATTCTCCTGAACAGTGCAAACAGATAAAACCAATTGTTTAACGTTTATTAAAAGCATTAAATAAAGACAATAAAAGTCCCTTGGATGGGAAGGAAGTCGGTGCCTGGTGTACAGATGTAATAGGCTCCTGTACATCACACAAACACAGCAAATAAAAAAAAACATATTCCCGTGTGGACGTTCAGTTTGTTCAGACTCTTCCTTTTTCCGCAGGATACCGCCACGTTCCTCTGCTCACGGAGAGGGGAGACGTCATCCCCTCGGCCGGACTGTTCGTTCACGTCATGCTTGTGGACGCTTAACCCCTTAACACTCGGCGTCCCACGGTGCCGAAATCACAGCAACAACACAACACAGTTGCCACGGAGATTCCTGTTCGCTGTCTGATCATGAAGTTAAAGGAGCCATCAATCATTTTCTCAAGTGATTCTTCATTAGCCGTTATTCTGACACCTACAGAGATTCTGTACTATTTTCTGTACCCCCCCTGCCCCGCCCCTCCCCATGTGGAGGACCCACTTTTGCAGCGTAACCGGGTTCATTCAGGGACCTCCAAATCTCATGTGACTAGCACTTTATAGAAATCATGACAAAATAAGAATGAATCACTTTTGTAATTATTTTTTTAAACTACATATTGCTCCTATAATTGATTAAAATGACACATGTGCTGACGCTTTATATGAACTCAGTGTGACGTTTTACATTTAAACGCAGAAAAGCTAGGAACTAGGAGCCTGTTTGGACCAAGCCCTGGACAGTGGTTGAGTGACGGCTGTTGAGGCAAACCATTTTTTAATGCTATTTTAGAGCTCCAATGAAGAGTCTTAATATATTTATTTACTATTTTTTTTAGAAGTCGAATGGGGAAATTGTTTTTACATAAGGTTTTAACATAAGGGTCACAGTAGATCTATTTCATAAAAAAGATCCAAAACCTTTACACTGCAGTTAGACACTGAACTAATCACTGCATGACTTCTGAACAGTGTGATTATTATATTAAACTACACAGTTATGATATTAATCCTGGTATTTTTTAGCCTTTCTCTTGTTGTTTGTGGAAAAGTGTGTGTGGATACGTATTTTTCAGGGTTTGGTTCAGAGACGACAGCAGTTTTATTCTTGGTCTCGTGAGACTTTTTCGTAAACGCTGTTCAATGGTAAAAACGACTTATTGCTCTTTAATTGCTCGGTAACTGACAGTGTTTTTAACTCACTATCGGCTGCTTTGATTTTCTGAGAGGAGTAAAATCTGAGACTTTTCTGAAACACAAAGCATCCTGTACATCTCTGCAGTCTGATAAAGCATCACAATAAAACCCAGGAAGTACCTTTTTGTTTTTGTGTTTGTTTTTTTGGAAATGTGTTTATTGAAAATGAACATTTGGCACGGTTTTAACTACAGACTAGAGTCATAGGAAAATCATTACCACAGCCTTAATCACACCTCAATTAATCAAATCACCCTCCTTCTGTAAAAGCATGACTTCAATTAAAATGAGTCATTTGCAAAGGTTAAATGTAAGCTGTAGTTTAAAAAAATCTATAAACGTGGAAAAACATGAGTACAGTGTGAATCATAGAGTCAAATAAACATTAGAATCACTTACAGAATCAATAATCAGTCGTAGACTCTGAACAGGTCTGAACCTCTGCTGTGTTTAGGTTTCACAAGATATTCCTATTATTTTGACAATGGTAAATTATACTTGACATATTCATTTATTCAGAAAAGTGTATTGATTTATATCATGCTTTGGATTCATGAGGTATGTTGTATATTTATTTAGTAAAGACGCCTAGATGAGCTACAAATGTGATGGGGCACAGTGTTTTAAAAACTCCAGTAAACCCTGCTGTGTCTGATCCACTCTACACCAGCACAACACACACTAACACACCACCACCACGTCAGTGTCACTGCAGCGCTGAGAATGATCCACCACCACGTCACACCTGCTCTGTGGGGGTCCTGAGCGCTGAGGAACAGGGGGAAGTATTCAGAGCCACAGATGGACTACAGTCTCTTAGAGCAGAGCTACAAAGTTGTATACGGTCAGTGAAGTAGATGAACGGTAAAAACAATGAGCTCATGGATGTGATGGCTGCGTGTTTGCGTTTGTTGTTGTTTATAGGATGTTTGTTGAAATCCACTGAAGGTTTGTTTAAAGTTAATGTTGTTAAAGGCATGTCTCGGTCAGATCACACAACACTTATTACATTCCTTGTCACCTACTGATTTCTGACATTAGGAGAAAGATTTCTCAGAAAAGACCCGCCTTCTTTTTAAGGTCACTTTGGCGCCACTTTGGTAAACGTTGAAAGTCCTTTCTGGAGCATCCGAGGAGACCCTCGAAGTCGGCGTCTGTCAGGTACTCCTGAAACACACACCACAAACACAGAGAGAAATAAAGCGAGGATAAAGGAAGAGGGGGAAATCACAGAGCAGATTTCAGGCCTTCCCAGTCCCGCCGAGAACACAGGGTGGACAATCCACACACAGCACGTTAAAATATACCAGACTCAGAGCTTAACAGGCTAGAAGATGATCAGGAGAACATTAGGAATTATGAGTATTTCTGACCTCAAACAGATACATCAATGTGACATGGGGCCAGTCCCATTTACAGCTCCAGACCCACCTCTCGTTTGTTGGGGTCCACTCCCAAAGGGAGCTCGTTCGGAGCTTTGTTCACGAGAAACTCAGGAGTTACAGTCCCAGAGCTTGTGGGTTTAAAAGGAGAGGTGTCTGCACGAGTGCTGGAGCTGTTTAAGGGGCTCCGGGGGGTCTGGGGCTTGTAGTTTTCTCCAAAAGGAGCACCGGGGGCACCGTCGATCCCATCTCCACCCATCGACGTCCTGCTCAGAGCTGTGCTGTTCAGGTTCTGCAGGGATTTTGGAGAGAGGTGTCAGTTTGAAGCCCACGGCCTGGACTGATCCGCTATAGTTTATAGAGGATAAATAAGAGGAAGTACCATAGTGATCTGAGTAACGGAGGCTGAGTCGCCCAGTTTACTCTTCATCTCCTCATACGACAAGCCTCCCTGGAAAACACAGTTCATCTTATTATGTTAATGTCATTATGTTAATGTTAATTACACTCCCCTTGGTGAGGGGGTAAATATTGAGAATCATTGCTTCAAAGTACTGTATGATGTGTGTAATTTGTGATTACTAAATGCTGGCGCCCTCTAGTGCCCAGTCCCAGTCACTTCACACACTCACACTCCACTTATGTGAGTCCCAGGCATTGAACCATCCTGTGAAGGTGGGTGGCTCATAGCCTTGTTTAACGGTGATGATGGGGGTCTCGGGGTCCCGTCCCGCTGGGTGGGTCTTCAGGTACTCCACAGCACTGCTGTTTGCCTCCTGAGTCTCGTACTGGTTTGCAGAGTTTCCAATCCACAGGAAGATCTAATCAACAGGAATGCAGTGTTAAAAGCTTTTTTAAATATTCACCTTCTCTGGAGTGATGAAGCAATATCAAGTACTGCTGGCCGTTCTAGGAGAGTAATGACTGTTACTACAGCCATAGGACACACATCCCTGCGATACCCTTAGTTTTTAAACCCTGTGTCCACTCCCTGTCCACTCTGAGACACTCCTACCCCATTTGTCCACCTTGTAGATGTAAAGTCAGAGACAGTAGCTCATCTGTCGCTGCACAGTTGCTCGTCCTGTAGCTGAATATTTGAACGATTCTCAGTGCAGCAGTGACACTGAGGGGTTTAAAATCTCCAGCAGCACTGCTGTGTCTGATCCACTCTACACCAGCACAACACACACTAACACACCACCACCACGTCAGTGTCACTGCAGCGCTGAGAATGATCCACCACCACATCACACCTGCTCTGTGGGGGTCCTGAGCGCTGAGGAACAGGGGGAAAAGGAGGCAGTGTGATTGAGCTAGCTGTCTCCACTTTGTCTCCACATGAGCAAATCTGACACAAAGCCGTTTAGCCAAATGCAAAGCAGGAGAAGAGTGTGGTTTTATGCAAAATGACCTCCTCCCAGGTGTCCAGCAGCATGACATCGTCCTCGTCCAGATCATCCTGAGTGAAATGGGCAATCTCGGTCATCCGGAACTGACCGCTCTTATTGGAGCATTCAAAGAGCCGCGGCGCGCGGAGCGGAGCTTCCTTCTCCAGCCTGGAACGGGTCAGAGGATAGAGGGGGGGTTACTTATTCCACACCGGTCTCCAGAACTGCGATATCTAATATCCTTTCTCCAATAAAATGATGAACAGATAGAAAGAGGCAAACAGAGAGTAAGATATTACAGTACCTCTTGTCGTTGGCGTACGGTGCTTTCCCCCCAAGAGCCACCCAGAACTGAGGGGGCTCCTGTCCCTCCATCACGGTCTGCTTGTCCTGCTTTGACAGCACATCCACTACGGCCTTCCCCATCTCTCTCTCATCTCCACTGCAGCCCTGAGAATCACCACAAACACCACAGGTCTGTATTTCGTTCTCGTCACAACCACAACAACAAAAAACATACAGTAAACCCTTCACAAACAAGTGAAAACAACAGCTTTTTAAACGTAAAGGAGCAATCCGACGTCACCTTCAATAAATCTTCTTTCACACATGTGTCAGAGACTGTGTACTATACCTTTTCTAAACATGGCTGCCCCCATGTGGGTGACCCTCTCTATGGAGCATAAACTAACTCATCCACACGAATAAAAACAGAAACAGGATTCAGGACGTGGACTTGCCTTGCCGTACCACATGTAGGTGACCTGGTCGGTCTTGAGCAGAAACACGTCGTTGGAGTTGAGAGACGAGGCTCTGGCGGGAACCTCCGTGGCTTTGGTGTTAATCTCGTTGGTTCCTCTGACCTGGAACAGCCTGGCGCCGGTGTCAGGATTCACCACTCCGGGTTTTCCTGTTCCACCCTTACACACAGAACATGGTGGAGTTAGAAAGTGCACTAAGAACATAACACAGAATATCAGAACACGTACGTAAATGACAAGACACCACCTTATTGGTTTCTGCCGAGTGTCTGGCCCAAGGAATCTTACATAAACAGCAGGGAATTGAACCCTTGTCTTCCCTGTTATAGCTACTACACTATACCAACCACCACCAGGTGAGGAGGAGGAGGAGGAGGGGGGTATTACCTCATAGATGATGAGTTTGCCCTTAAACATGGCCAGGAAGTGACGAGGCTCTTTGCCCATGTTCACTCGGACCTGGACAGGAGCTCCGTTGTATCTGTTGTCCACATTCACCGCTTGGTATGCACACGCAGTTATCTCATCCTGAGTGGCGTGGCGTCCCTGAAAAATGTGTTTATGAGTTGATGGACAGGGATTTAAAACTCAAATAAATTCAATTTCCTTTAAAATTAAATGAACGTTTCTCAAAAAGAGTGCACGCGGTTTGAAATCGAATCAGAGGGACATCGAGGGTTAAATGGAGACCTTCAGAGTGCTACTGTTCATAGCGGACTCTACTGTAACTTATCGTGGAGAACATCAAACACCACTCCAACTCGGTCCAAACGGTATTGGATTAACTCCTTTCCTCCAGGGTGTGCAGTTCTGGGCAGGTTTATACCCGAGTGTTTCTCACCCCTGGTCCTGGAAGCACTCGAGGCCGTGTCCTGGTGGTGAGGGAACTGGGCGTGTAACAGGAAGGTTGTTGGTTCCATCCCCAGAGTCGGCAGGTCATGACTGATGTGCCCTTGAGCAAGGCACCTAACCCCCAACTGCTCCCTGGGTGCCGGGGCTAGGGCTGCCCACTACTCACTGACCCCTAGTGTTCACTAGTGTGTGTGTAGATGTGTGTTTCACTGCACGGATTGGTCTAAATGCAGAGAACAAATTCCTGTGTGCAGCACAGTGGCCTGTAAAGTGATTCTGATTCTAATTCTACAATGTGCAGAGTGCCTCCAGGACCAGGCGTGAGAAGCACTGCTCAACACTGGGTTTGGTGAACCACCTGAAGCTTGTGTTCCATGGTCCCGTGTTCCAGTTTCACAATTTCCAGTGTGTGCCCACCATGGAAGCACTTGTGCCTATATTCACTAAATCTGGACATACAGTTTATTCAAGTTCTGTACGCCGTAAGATTTCTCCTCCTCACCAGCCACATGTAGAGGATGTACTGAGGTTTGTTGGCTTTGTTGTAGGTGTACAGCACCAGGTAACAATCTCCTCCATAAAACTGTCCATAAGTCCCTCGAGGCACCTCCTGAAGCTCCAGATTCTCTATGCGCCAAATCTGGACAGACAGTGATGAGCAGGTCAATATTTACAAACCTTTCTTGTTCATCTCCTTATCTCGTTTATCATTGTGTCACAATATCAGTGTGTGTGTGTGTGTGTGTGTGTGTTTCCACACCTGAACATCTCCTGAACCATCGTCCACCATGCGTTCCTGGGCAGCCAGTTTAGGCTCAGCATGAAGCTCCATGACATCAAATTTCACCTGGTCCACTTTGGCTGGAGGACACACCAGTGAAATGATCACACAGCCATCGCACTTCTCTAGTTAACAATAATAATGAAGGTCTGTGATCGTTAAACTGAGATGTCACACGCTAAATAGAGTGCTGTATAATAAAAAAAGACCTGGCGTGGTGTCCACCAAATAAAAGTAATAAAAGAAAAGTATCTGCTGTGAAGCAACCTATCAACACTGATTTACAGGCGCTAATCACAGCTGTGATAGTGTTGAACTGTAGGCTGCAGTATAACAGAGTAGGGGGTGAGGTTACCTATCCGGCCCCTGGTGTAAGTGGACCCCAGCCCCTGTGTTTGTCCTGGCACCTTCCAGGACTTGAAGAGTTGCTTAAACATGGCGGACTCCCCTCCTTCACTCATCACTTCCACAGGAGTGGTCGGGGGATAGTTCTTGGCCTTTATAAAGCCCTGGAATACAACATGTGATTAGACTGTTGTCAAACACATACATTTAATACAAGGGTTTCAGAGCCGTAGTCTACTGAGCCGTTCCATTCCGAAGTGTCCGTGGTGGTGGATTTGAGAACCAAGGTTAAATTCAAACAAGCTCAGCTCGGGGCTGTAGAACATCAGAATATTATTTTTCATTTGAATGGACCCTTTAAAGTTAAGAAAAGGCCAGGGTTGGCAGTCAAAAGTTTGGTGACCCCCCCATACATGGAAAAACACCAACGAAACCACTCTCATTTTCAAACTAGAAGATCACACACAACACACACAACACACAACACACGACTCTTACCACAGCTCTTTCCAGAGCTGAGCGCTTTTCTTGGAGAGTTGCCTTCTTTCCTTTCCACACGGACAAAGACACGCCTCCCAGATCAACAATATAACAGTCCTGAGAGAGAGAGAGAGAGAGAGAGAGAGAGAGAGAGAGAGATGTCACAGCTGGCAGCATACAAGACTAATATGACAAAGGCACTAAGCTAGTAAGAATGTTTTGCTAACATTAGAATGCAGTAGATCCTGGGTCAGTGGATTTGAGGCCACCTCCTGCACCACGAGCTGACCACTGGCATCAGACACTCTGTCAAAATAGTAACCAGCCATTAGTTATTAATTAATGTGCAAAAATACACACACTACCAGTCAAAAGTTTGGACACATCTCATTCAATGTTTATTTCTTATTGTTTTCTCCGTTGTAAATGAATGTGGAGGACATTAAAACTATGAAGGAACACATATGGAGTGATGTAGTAAACAGAGAAGTGTTAAAGAAAGCAGACTATGTTTTATACTTTAGACTCTTCACAGTAGCCCCCTGTCGCTTTGACGACAGCTTCACACACTCTCTCCGTTCTCTCAGTCGGCTTCATGAGGTCGTCACCTGGAACGGTTTTCAGTGAACGGCCGTGGCCTCGTCAAGAGTTAATCTGTAGAACCGCTCTCTTCTGAATGTGTCTGAGACTGTAACTGGGGCTGTGCAGAGGTAGGGGCTGGTACACAGCTCTATACAGTGACTAGCTCCACTCCACCAATCACTGATGAGGAGGAGGAGGTGTGTCCACACTTTTGATGGGTGTTATAGATATATGCTCATATTTTACATTTAAACGTTAGCTATGTTCAAACCCTAAGCATTAAACCATCATTTGGCAGAGATTAAGCAGCAGTACACACAGGTAGAGTTTAATGTTCCCGGTCTGGAACTGGTCGGGGGTGTCGTCGGGGACAGCGTCTCTCAGTGACCCGGTTCTCTGACCCAGAACAGAGACCATCATCTTCATCAGTTCAGCGGAGGCTTCCTCCCTCTCCCCCTCCACCACTCCAATCTTCGCTCGCCCCCCTCGCTCCCGGTCCCTAATGTCCTGAGCCAACATACATCCCTACAGAGGAGAACAGAAAAAAACAGTCCATCTTCTATAGACTTCTGTGAGGAATACGGCTAATCTCCCATTGACTTCCATTATATCAGAGCCTCTATTGATATGTCTGCCATTAACCTTCCTGATAAAACTGCAATAGACTGTTCACATGGATCTCCCATTGACTTCCATTTTAAAACTCCTACAGACTCCTTTTACCAAGCTCCCAGATTTCCATAAAAATATCCAGCAGACACTTAATAGGCCTCTTCCATCGTAGACATTCTAAATACAGATATATTACCCACAATGCAGCAGAATAATATAAATCAAGCAAGCGTTACCTTTAATCTCTCGCCCTTGTTGCTCTGAGGGCCATTCCACTGCACTATGGTCTTGCCCATGTCCAGCAGGAAAACATCGCCGGTGTTAAAGCTCTTCCAGGAGACTTCCACCTACAAACAGCCAATCAGAATCAAGCTGGGCTCTTTATGACTCTTTATAATGGGGGAAATTGTACATTGTTTTGGGCCAAGACCACTGCTTTAACACAGGGGGCACTAACCTCAGTGGCAGTGACGTTCTTCTTTCCTTTGACGTGCAGCAGGCGTAGGATGTTATAAACATTGGTCTCGATGTGTTTGAACCCTGACGCCACTCCTCCCTTCTTGTATCTGTGATTGAAATAAACAACCGGGGCTTTAGAGTCTACTCCGCGGACCCATGCATATCCTCCTCTGACCGAGACCCTCCACTCACATGACTCCGTTTTTGAAGTAGCCCTTGAACTTTGAAGACTCAAAGCCCTGTACCTCCCGGTGCTGGACAGGGCTGCCACCCAGATACTCGTCCAGCTGCGTCACGTAGATGGCCGCAGCTCCCTGCTCGTCCTGAGAGGAGCTGTTTCCAATCCAGTAGTGGATGTCCATGGAGTGAGAGGGGTCACTGTTTCCCTGAGTCACACGTTTAATCAGTTTAATCTGGGGGATCCCACGTGATTTAATTCATTGATTTGATGATTTCCGTTCAATTCAGAAAACCAAGTGTCACTGATTATAAGCAGCAAATGATTACTGTTAATAGCTCCCTCTGGTGGACAATATTCAAAGTGCTAAATGTGAGTGAGTATGTGCACATCTTAAATTATAAATGAATGTTTATAGCATGTAATCCTTCATCACTGCAGGGGCATTCTGTATTTTGTCTTTGATTGTCATTGGCTAAGAGGTGTGACACTATTTATTTTTAATGGAACTGACCGCAACATTCAGAAATCAATGAGGCTGAGTCATTTGGACACCCCCATCACTCCTAAATCACCTAAGAACCTGAGATGTAAAAGCCTTCAGACTGAAAGGCTCTGGCTCTAATTGGAGTCTTCAAAGGGAGTGCGGAAGCCAGCTGAACTGAGCTGTTTTGACAGTCATTAGCCTTGATATTTCAGCGCTACGGCTCGGAGCCTTCAGCGAGCCCCGGCCCACAATCAGCAGAAGAGCTTCAGAGGAAACCTTTAGTGTGACATGTCTTTGAGTTACTCACATGGAGAACAATGTAGCAGTCTCCTTCAAAGAAATTCCCAAAGGCTTGCTCCGGCACCGGGACCATTTTCATATTCTTATGAAGCCAAACACACACACGGTTACACAGGTAAAAGCAGAGCAGGAGACAATGTCACATCATCAGCTCAGCATCTGTTATATTATCCCTAAGGGTTCTTCACCAGGGACGGGAGGGTCTCTAAAGAGCCTTTGAATAGACGTGTAGAAGTAAATGTTAATGAATTTCAGAATAATGTAAAGGCCCTGGGGGTTGAGACGCATCGTGGCCGTCGCAGCATGGTCTCAGTGAGTGGTCCTACAAAGACATATACATTAGAGGGGAAGTGTGAAGTAAGATATTTCACCATTTCCATTACATTTGACCTGTGGCAACATTGAGAACCCTTGTCCTTTATCTAGAACCATGCGTCTGCAACCGAGGACACACCCCTGGATCTAGCCGTAATTGTCACGACAAAAACTTTATTCCTCTCACATTGATGGTCCATATCTGCAGGCCAGGCTTGTAGCTGATGCCCTTGAGCGCGTCCAGTACCTTCTCTGTCATCCTGCTGTAGTCCTGAGAGGAGAGGTCAAAGGGTGAAATCATCAGAGGCCTGAAGAAGAACTGAGGAGAGGTTGTTCACAGAGGTAGTGATAGGCACTGGACCTTAACCATAATAGAGTTAATAATAAACAAAAACAACACTCAGCTGCTTTTGGGATTGAAACTAAAATGGTTATATTTCTGAGTCCTGGCTTCATTCAAATCCACCCACAGAGAAATTGTCTCACTTTTGGAGAAGAACAAAACCAGCTCTGCAACTCTGCCGAAGCCTTCCAGCAAGAAAACAGTCGAAAGTAGATTTCCAAGAATATAAAGCTCACATTAACTGGGTCAGAAAGCACTGCCCTCTGACATACAGGAGGCTTACGGCTGTTTTTTAAAGCAACAGCGAAGGCAAGCGGTTTCCTGTGGAGCTTTTACCAGCTGTGAGAACACGACTGAATGCCTGCACCTTAGTGATTGATGCTTTAAGCCACGCTTCAGCTCCAGCCGGATGCAGGGAGCCACCGCCCCGATTTAAACCATTTCAGCGCACAGCCGCATCAGATAAAGCTCTTACTCATACACAGCAAACACAGGCTCTGATACACTCTGAGTAACTGGGGGTTGTAGTGTGGTGAGATTTAATGGTTTCCACTGGTGGGTTGTCCAGTGAATAATCTGTGCATCTGTGAAGTATTAACAATCATCTCCAGTAAAACAGTACCTCCACTGACTGTAGACCAGTGCTGGTCCACCATCGGACCCCTCAGATTAGTGTCCTGTACCGGATAGAACTCATTTATAATCTCCTCACACAGAGTTTACACTCACAGAGACTTTTATTCTGGAAAACACACTAATACAGATATCACCAGCAGCTCTGAGAGAGATAATAATGAGTGTAAGACTGATATAAAATGATTAAATGATGAAACTGTTGAAACTGTGCTGATGGGACATTAATAATAACAATGTGACCACAATCTCCAAAGTAAACGTAACCAAAACTGCATCAGCTAAACAGGAGCGCTCAATCATTTCACATAAGAGTAACCCACTCCAAAATATTGATATATGAACAGCAGCCTCGGAGAGAGTTCCCATAAACAGACCATTCTGCTTTCTCCTGGCAACGTTCCTCCTAATGTTTCATAAGCAAACAAGTTCATCCCCGATGGACAGGGTATTTAATAAAGCGAGGAGATGAGCAGAAGACGCTCTGTGGACAGCAGGTCCAGAAAGACCGGTTTCCTTTTCAATTAGAGCCCTGTACGTTATTGACTCAGTGCCTCACAATAGCTGCCGTTCACAGGCATTTACACAAGGCTTAATGAATTACATGGCTTTGTTTCATAACCCTCCCCCTACAACACACACACACACACACACACACACTATCAGTTCAAATGCACTAAGGCAGGGCCCGTTCTGATAGCCCTGCTCTTTAAACAAGAAGAAAGCCTAAGCAGCAGTCGTTGTAATAGGAGATAAACGCAAAGCAGGTACAAGGAGAGGTGGCCACGGAGGCAACAGGGCATTGCTACCTGGATATACTCAATAACCTCATAACAGCACTGCTGTGTCTGATCCATACGAGAACAAGCACACCACTGGAGAGTGATCCACGACCCAAACCTGTTCTCTGATGGTCCTGACCACTCAAAAACAAAGTATGCAGAGCATCAGACAGACTACAATTTGAGAAGTCGCACACACACTTAAGACTCGGCAGTTTCACATCAGTCGTTGTGTCACTTACCGTATTAACCACTTATCATCCAGGAGTCAGACACCGTCCACTTCACCGCAGCTTTGCGTCTGCGTCAAATCTCTGCAGGAGCCACTTTCCTCTCAGGCTCTGTGTGTGTGTGTGTGTGTTTGTGTGTGTGTAAATCTAGGTGTGTTTCGCTCCATCTCTCCACCCAGCTGAGCACACACACACACACACACACTGCTCAGTTAAATGGCTTTATATGGATTCTTTCGCTTCCATTGATTTCATTGTCCCTTGTTTTATTAAAGGCCCCAAATCACACTTAATTTTTTTACATTTCTAAACTTTAGTGAAGTGTGTAAACTTCTCAAAACAATCCATTTCCTTCAATGCACTGAATTTAGTGTCACGGGTTAAATGTTTATAAAGTTCTTATAAGTGCCAGTGCTCTATAGCTGCCCTAGGTGAGCGCACCTGTGATCACCCACAAGATTAAAACAACTGGCTGACGTCAGGAACACGAATGATCCACGTAGAACTGTCAGGAAGCAAGTGAACAGTCGGTTCTTGACGTTGATGTTGGAAGCAGGGGAAATGGGCAAATGTAAGGCTCTGAGCCACTTTGACAAGTGCAAAATATTGACGCTCACAGTGTTTTGGTCAGAGCCGCTCCCAAACAGCGCGTATTGTGGTGTTTTCTAGGAGGCGGTAGTTAGTGCCCTGATAAAAAGAATCCAAGGAAAGACACCTGGTGAATCTCACTGATGTGTGACAGTGTATATACACCTTTTATATATAGGGGCCGAAGGACTGGCGCCCCCTCCAGGGTGTGTTCCTGCCTTGCGCTCAGTGATTCCAGGTATAAATTAATGAATATATAGAGGCCTTTTAATATTCATTATGTGTCCATGTCGTATGTTATCTTGCCACAGAGGGAAGGGTTATGTCAGTGTCTTCACATAGCCTCCAGATTTCTCTCTCTCTCTCTCTCTCTCTCTCTCCCTCTCTCTCTCTCTCTCTCTCTCTCTGTGAATAGTTGAGTAGGGACCGAGGTGCTCTCATTAAACTCTTCTCCTCCAGCAGATGGACAGACTGGGCGAGGATCCTCCTGGAGAGAAATCAGAGACTTTGCTGCAGCAAACAGCTCATCTGCCTCTAACACAGACTGATCAGTGAGCGGCAAAATGATGCCTGATTAATGTTCAGATGCTCATCTTTAACCACACACTCCACATACCCCAGAGGCAGAGGCAGAGTGGAGGGGGCATCCTGTTTGTGTACAAACACGGCCACTTTATTAACGTTGTCACTGGAACCCACACATTTCTGAGCTGTTGGGAATAAGAGTATGTCGTAAGAGTGAGTCAAACTTCGTAGGACATCCTTTTATTTCAGAAACGAAAGGGAAAATGACAGTTCTGAAAGCTCCAGTGAGGAATGGGGGAGGGGCCTATCTTTTAGGCTGTGTCCGGAACATGGCCGCCATCTTAAAAGCCGCCATATTGGATCAAGGGTGGGTTTTTCCGATGGGAAGATGGTCATGTAGCAGATCAAAGGTGACTGAAGTTGTCTCGGAAATCAGATTTGCAACATCTCTTGTGGTTCAAAAGGTATCAAACCCTTTGTTGTTCGTTACAGGCTCGTTACAGACTCATTACCGGCTCGTTACAGGCTCGACCAGACCCTAAATGCTCAGCACTACCTGACAATTCGACAGGAAACAGTGTTCCCATCCATTCTGACCAAAGATGGTGCTGAGCATTTAGGGTCTGGCTGAGCTTGTGTGTGTGTGTGTGTGTGTATATATAAATATATATACAGGGGCGCCACGGTGGCGCAGTAGGCAGTGTCGCAGTCACACAGTTTCAGGGACCTGGAGGTTGTGGGTTCGATTCCCGCTCCGGGTGACTGTCTGTCACCTAACTATGGCTGTGTGAATGTAAGGAGTGTGGTGTGTTCTGTGTCTGCGTGGGTTTCCTCCAGGTGACTGTCTGTGAGGAGTGTGGTGTGTTCTCCCTGTGTCTGCGTGGGTTTCCTCCAGGTGACTGTCTGTGAGGAGTGTGGTGTGTTCTCCCTGTGTCTGTGTGGGTTTCCTCCGGGTGACTGTCTTTGAGGAGTGTGGTGTGTTCTCCCTGTGTCTGTGTGGGTTTCCTCCGGGTGACTGTCTGTGAGGAGTGTGGTGTGTTCTCCCTGTGTCTGCGTTGGTTTCCTCCGGGTGACTGTCTGTGAGGAGTGTGGTGTGTTCTCCCTGTGTCTGCGTTGGTTTCCTCCAGGTGACTGTCTGTGAGGAGTGTGGTGTGTTCTCCCTGTGTCTGCGTGGGTTTCCTCCAGGTGACTGTCTGTGAGGAGTGTGGTGTGTTCTCCCTGTGTCTGTGTGGGTTTCCTCCGGGTGACTGTCTGTGAGGAGTGTGGTGTGTTCTCCCTGTGTCTGCGTTGGTTTCCTCCGGGTGACCGTCTGTGAGGAGTGTGGTGTGTTCTCCCTGTTTCTGCGTGGGTTTCCTCCGGGTGACTGTCTGTGTGGAGTGTGGTGTGTTCTCCCTGTGTCTGCGTGGGTTTCCTCCCACAGTCCAAAAACACACATTGGTAGGTGGACTGGCGACTCAAAAGTGTCCATAGGTGTGATTGTGTGTCTGTGTGAGGACTGGCGCCTTGCGCCCAATGATTCCAGGTAGGCTCTGGACCCACCGCGACCCTGAACTGGATAAGGGTTACAGATAATGAATGAATATATATATACATTTACCATGTACCATGATCGGCGGGGGGTACAGAAGCAGTTATGAAAGACTCTGCTGCACTTCAAAAGAAGAGCAACATCACTCCACCAAGAAAATGAATGATGAAAGACTCCCAACTTCAAAGTGAAGGCAGTGACAAGCGGTCAAAAACATGAACATCTCACACTAAACTAAGTCTACAGCAACAGCCGTGTTGAATGATTTAGGTTCTGCTCAGACGTTCCGAGAGTAGACTGGAGACTGGACAGAAACTTTCACCAAGTTGCAACAAGTCACAGGAGTGTTGACTAATGACAGAAAATATCACACTCCTCAGAGCGGCACTTGGCTCATCGCAGTTGGTGAAAGTGTAGTCCTTAAGCCGTCAGGGCCATGCATCCTCGCTGCAGATGTAACGTTAGAGCTGTGAAACTGGAAAAGAGCAGTGCTGATCGTTTATAAACGTCCGTGTTCAAGCAGCGCACCTGCATTTACAGAATATTCACTCCACACAGTGCACTACACATGCACCCATGTTATTTGTGTTATAATACTGATTAGGAGTTATTTGACTGAGCAGATGAAATCAGACGTCCTGCTACAGATGTTACAGAACTAGCAGAAGATACAGTCTACGTTTGTAGTCATTAACGCTGCCTTAAATCTGAAATTTGAAGGAAGAAACTTGTCTACAAGTCCTTTATTGATTCCTAAAGGAAACAGCATTTTAGTCTCTCAACTAATTCTGAATGATCCTGGATACGAAATGAAACCTGATTCATAAACACACCCCACAGCTGGTTTAAAGCACGTAGAAAGGAAGTGTTGTTTGCTTCTGTTCTTGTTGTAAACCTGACATTTCATAAAAAGACCCCAGAAAAGGTTTTTCCTACCTCAGATTTCCCCTCCAGAAAGATCTGACCACATCTTAGGCATCAAGACATTTCTGCGGACATTTCCTCAATACAGTCAAGTGATCTGATGGCAGTTGCTAGGAAATGGATGGGCTTAAAGTTCATGTCGAGTCATGCAAGAAACTAAAAGTTTGCTCATTAACTTTTCCCTGGCAGGCGCCACATTCTCATTCACTTCCTTCACTGGGCAGAACCGCACACACTGGACCTGACAGGGACAAGTCAATAGCCTCCACTAGGAGCACCTCCTGAGGAACTGGACCAGGTGACGTTTATGGGATTCATCAGTTTTGCTAAATTAGACGTTTCACACAAATCCAGACAGCTCTCAAAGTACTGCGTTCACAGCTCAAAATAATGACAAAGTTTCTTCAAAACCTGACTCCCACGTTTAAAAATATCAAGTAATTAACTTGAAACACTGACAAACGTCCGTGTAACTTTCACTAATTGGTTTTTCATTTCTAATCCTGCAGGAGATAAACGGAGAACGACCCATTTCCCAGTTTTGAACGATATAAATATCATTGATTTAAAGAAAACAACCCGTTTTCTGCAACATAATTAAACTAAACACAACAAAACACACTTGTGGCTGATTATGGGTCGTGCTGCAGATTTTAGTTTAAAGTTAACAGCACCATATATAATTTACAATGGAGGAACTTATTCTGCTGGTAGATTAAAGATGAACTTGACCCATTTTACGATTTAATTCAATAATACGGTCAAGAACGGGGACCATAGGCTGAGATTTCTGCACAGTGGGGACAGGGGTGTCCGGAGAGGGTGTTTTAAGGCTAATATCAGTTTGTGAAACAGCAGCAGAACCGTGATGTTTCTGTGACACGTAGCTATCTGTTATATATTTTTATCGGTTTATAGTGAGCTAAAATCTAAATATATAAGATCCTAATGTTCCCTGTACTTGTGTTTTGATGCGTTGGAAGAAAAAAAATAAAATCTATATTAGGAGTTGGTGTGTTCTCTCTGTGTCTGCGTGGGTTTCCTCCGGGTGACTGTCTGTGAGGAGTGTGGTGTGTTCTCCCTGTGTCTGCGTGGGTTTCCTCCGGGTGACTGTCTGTGAGGAGTGTGGTGTGTTCTCCCTGTGTCTGCGTGGGTTTCCTCCGGGTGACTGTCTGTGAGGAGTGTGGTGTGTTCTCCCTGTGTCTGCGTGGGTTTCCTCCGGGTGACTGTCTGTGAGGAGTGTGGTGTGTTCTCCCTGTGTTTGCGTGGGTTTCCTCCGGGTGGTAGGTTGATTGGCGACTCAAAAGTGACCGTAGGTGTGAGTGAATGAGTGTGTGTGTGTGTGTTGCCCTGTGAAGGACTGGCGCCCCCTCCAGGGTGTGTTCCTGACTTGCGCCCAGTGATTCCAGGTAGGCTCTGGAACCACCGCGACCCTGAACTGGATAAGTGGTTACAGATAATGGATGGATGGATGGAAATCTATATTCTCTGGTACCGTGGATGACATACAAAACAGTGAAATGGTCGTTCTCTGTTTTTCTCCGGATTAGAAATTGATTAGAAACCAATTAGAAAACCAACCAACCAGGATTAGAAAAAAACAATGAATGAAAGTTACACGGACCCGACATAGTATTAGTCAAGAGTAAATATGGAGATTATATGTAAAATAACAAGTTACTCAATTAAAATGTAATTATTTTATAATATCTTTATTTTAACAGTCAATCACTGGAGAAAATTCGTCATTATTTGGACTCTAATGTATTTCACCAAGACATGAAGTCAATATAATAATCAATACGATAACCATTCCACAATCATTCTGGATTTGACAGGGACCCGTCCTCAGTCTCCTCAAAGAACAGCTCCTGAAGGGTTAAACCACAGTTAATAAGATCTTTATTGCAGTAAATGAAGTGTCTGACTCTAAAAGCCCAACCAAACACTGCATAAGAACATGCATTGTTTTTTTTTTTCCTGAACTCCTAAGAACTGGATTCTGACATTAACCACAACCTCTGAGCCATTTCTGATACAGATCGCCGTTTTTATTCTCATAAAGTTAAATACTCATCGAATTTTACTGGAGTTTTGATTAACAGCAGCTAGTCTCGCATTACATATGTTTTTCTGAGATTGTAATTAGGTAAGAGATCATTCATTTTTCCCCATGAACACGATGCTTATATAGTATTCTCCCAAAGGAACCAGAGTCTCTGTGAAATGGCGTCAGTCTTCGTCCAGTGGTGATTCGTTCAGAACGATGAACACTAGAGGAAACCATATGGAAACTTCCTCATCGTAAATAAACATTTTTAAAATAAAGGCTCAAATATCGACATTTTCTTTAAAGGTTTTGAGTTTTTTTTTTTTGAAAATTTGCAGCATATAAAAATGTCATTGAGATCCTTATAAAAAAACAGTCAGAAGGCACTTTATTTGGTAAGAGAAAAGTCACAGTTGTTAGAAGGACTGGTGATTGAGAATAAATAAGCCTGCATAGCATGAACCAAAGGGTTGAGAGGCTACGGCCTGTTCGCCCTCCAGGGAAAAAATAATAGATTGTTCTGTGGGTTGTTTTTATTTTTTATGGTAAATATATAGAGCTTTTGATAGTAAACTCTTAGGTCTCCGTTACAAAAATTAATTTGTTGTCTTATTTTCTCTTGTCTTACGTTAAATTTAGAAACTTACACTATGTACATTTTGTCCCGTGCCAGGGAACCCCTGTTGGCAAATGGTCCGATGATCTGTCAGACGGCTGGTGAGGGATCCGTCCACAGAGGTTAGACAGGTGGAACAGAGTTCTGTCCTCCACTACGAGAGACGGTGGCGCCTTCTAGAGGCCACAGCTGTCCAGTGGTTTGGGCTGACCGGCGGTGGAGTGTTTGTGTGTGTGGGAGAGAGAGAGAGAGAAAGAGGGAGGGAGGGCAGGGTGAGTCTTAGTGCTACCTAGCCCTCAGGCTCTGTAACACACTGTAAACGTCCTCCTCTCTGCTCAGACCCTCAAACAGTGGCAGCAGGTCCAGCAGCTCCGTGTCTGTCATGTCGTCAAACCACGATTGCACCGGGACCTGCAAAAATAACCAAAAAACACATTTACACATTTACAGGAATCACACACAAAGAGCTGCTTAAACAGACCTTAGCTGTTTTATAAACCGTCTTCTTGTATCTACACTTACTAAAAAAGACATAAATTATTTCATTATTCAGGACACGGTGGTGCAGCGGGGTAGTGTCTCTGTCACAGCTCCCAGGTTGGAGTCCTGCTCCGGGTGACTGTCTGTGAGGAGTGTGGTGTGTTCTCCCTGTGTCTGCGTGGGTTTCCTCCGGGTGACTGTCTGTGAGGAGTGTGGTGTGTTCTCCCTGTGTCTGCGTGGGTTTCCTCCGGGTGACTGTCTGTGAGGAGTGTGGTGTGTTCTCCCTGTGTCTGCGTGGGTTTCCTCCGGGTGACTGTCTGTGAGGAGTGTGGTGTGTTGTCCCTGTGTCTGCGTGGGTTTCCTCCGGGTGACTGTCTGTGAGGAGTGTGGTGTGTTCTCTCTGTGTCTGCATGGGTTTCTTCCGGGTGACTGTCTGTGAGGAGTGTGGTGTGTTCTCCCTGTGTCTATGTGGGTTTCCTCCGGGTGACTGTCTGTGGGGAATGTGGTGTGTTCTCCCTGTGTCTATGTGGGTTTCCTCCGTGTGCTCCGGTTTCCTCCCACGCTCGTTGGTAGTGTGTTGGATTGGAGACTCAAATGTGTCCGTAGGTGTGAGTGTGTGAGTAAATGTGTGAGTGTGTTCCCGCCTTATGCCCAGTGATTCTGGGGAAGGCTCCGGACCCACCGCCGCCCTGAACTGGATAAGGGTTACAGACAGTGAATGAATGAATGAACTATTTGCAACATATTTCAGAGGAGATCAGCATTATAGACAAACGTGCATCTGAAGAGTTATATAAGCCATATAAATTCTTCCTTCCACTCAATCTATTCACGTTCCCAAAAGGAAAGCTCTGCTTCTTTTAAAGCTCAGCTCTACTACCTTTAGATTGGTTCCGGAAAGTGAACCAACTAGAACAGGAGTTCTGTTACATATGATTGACAGCTCTGGGTGTCTTCTGTCGCATCCTTCTCCATCAGATACGAAGGGTAAATAACAGGTGATGAAGAGCCTCAAATGCTCAAGGAGTGGCAGCGACTGGAGACTACTCCTGCAATCTCAGCTGGGAATCACACAAATGACGAATCCTCCACTAGAGCAACTTCACTTCAAATCCTCATTGCGTCAATCTACAGAGGAGTTGCAGCTTTTAGACATCGTAGAGTTTTATCAGTCAGGTGATGACAGCCGGGTGAAGGCGGTGACACAAGAACGGTGTCCCCTGAGTTCACAAGTGCGATGATGTTGGAGGCTTCAGAGAGGCTTCCTCACAGCAAGCACAAAACAAATAAATGTGAGCAGCGACATCATAGCTGCTCTCTCCCAGGACCAGGAAAATGTGTTACTATTAATAACAATCATAATACAATGTACTGTACCATTTTGGCTGCTTCTTACCTTTAAAATAAAGGCAAACATACACTATATTGGGGCGGCACGGTGGCGCAGCAGGTAGGTGTCGCAGTCACAGAGCTCCAGAGTGTGGTGTGTTCTCTCTGTGTCTGCGTGGGTTTCCTCCAGGTGACTGTCTGTGAGGAGTGTGGTGTATTCTCCCTGTGTCTGTGTGGGTTGGTGACTCCAAAGTGTCCGTAGGTGTGAGTGTGTGAGTGAATGTGTGTGTGTGTGTGTGTGTGTGTTGCTCTGTGAAGGACTGGCGCCCCCTCCAGGGTGTATTCCCGTCTTGCGCCCAATGATTCCAGGTAGGCTCTGGACCCACCGCGACCCTGAATTGGATAAGGGTCACAGATAATGAATGAATACACTATATTTGTAAAAGTGTTCGCTCGTCTGCCTTCTCATGCACATGAACATGACTGACATCTCATTCCTAATCCATAGGGTTTAATATGATGTCAGCCCTCCGTCTGCAGCTATAACAGCTTCAACTCTTCTGGGAAGGCTTTCCATGAAGTTTAGGAGTGCGTTTATGGGAGTTTTTGACCATTCCAGCAGCCCATTAGTGAGGTCAGACACTGAAGTTGGACGAGACCTGGCTCCCAGTCTCAGACCAATAGAACACCTGTCAAGTTCTTCCACACCAAACTCACCCATCCATGTCTTTATGGACCTTGCTTTGTGCACTGGTGCACAGTCATGTTGGAACGTCCTCAGACTGTTCCCACAAAGTCAGGAGCATGAAATTCTCCAAACTCCCTTGGTGTTCTGAAACATTACGAGTTCCTTTCACTGAAACTAAGAGGCTGAGGTCGACTACTGAAAAACAACCCCACGCCTTAATCCCCCCTCCACCGAACTTTACACTCTGCACAATGCAGTCAGACAAGTCCCGTTCTCCTGGCCACCACCAAAGGCTTGGATATAGCTGCACGGCCATGGAAACTCATTCCATTTCCACTGTGGAAAGTTGGCGACCTGTGTGCAGAGCTGCCCCTGCGCTGTCATTTTACATGTCCTACCACCTGCTGTCTTTCCCAATCCCTTCCACCTTGTTATAACCACTGACAGTTGACTGTGGAATATTTAGTAGAGAGGACATTTCATGACTGGACGTGCTGCAGAGGTGGCGTATGATCACTGTACCGCGCTGGAATTCACCGAGGTCCTGAGAGCGACCCGTTCTTTCACAAATGTTTGTAGAAGCAGTCTGCACGCCTAGGGGCCTGGTTTTATTCACCTGTGGCCGTAGAAGTGATTGGAACCTGAATTCAATGATTTTGATGTGTGAGTGCATACCTTTGACAATACAGTGTAGGTTTGGTTCACTTTTGAATTAAAGTTTGATAGCCTCAGGTCAGATTCAGCTTTAATTAAAGAAAAGTGCACACAAATAAACAGTGCTGCATCAACACAAACCCAGAGTTCACAGGAAAGCATCCTCTGCTTCTGAAAGAGATTTTCCCACAGTGGCTGACTTACTAGTTACTCTTGGTATGAAATCACAGGTGACAGTGCCGTGTGTAAAAGCTGAAATCCCAACATCGCAACACAGAAGGAGACTTACAGCATTCTCTGGGTGGAAGATGTATGAGGCGGGCGAGTTGTCTACTATGATGACTTTGCTGAGTTGTCGGCCCAGCCGGCTGAGGTCTTTGACGTAGTTCCCTCTGTGGAACACGCAGGATTCCCTGAAGAGACGTGCCCGGAAAACACCCCACTGATCCAGCAGGTCTGCCACGGGGTCAGCGTACTAGACACACACACACACACACACACACACACACAATGAAACCCACTCAATTTTACTCCTCATTAGCACACACAAACTGTGATACGACACAACTGTATCAGTAGAGAACGTAGAGTATACAACATCTCTCTGTTCGTTGTTCTTTTGACACGTAAATGTGAGGAGCCTAACCTTGGCTAAGCTCGCTGTGAAAAGCACACATTCAAACAGTTCACCCATCTTCTGCAGAAACTCATCCACATGAGGTCTCTTTAGCACATAGACCTGCCGAGAGAGAGAGAGAGAGAGAGAAAGACAGAGAGAGAGAGAGAGAGAGAGAGAGAGAGAGAGGGAGAGAGAGAGAGAAAGAGAGAGAGAGGGAAAGATAGAGAGAGAGTGAAAGATAGATAGAGAGAGAGAGAGAGAGAGAGAGAAAGACAAAGAGAGAGAGAGAGAGAGAGAGAGAGAGAGTGAAAAATAGATAGAGAGGGAGAGAGAGAGAGAGAGAAAGGATAGAGTGAAAGATAGAGAAAAAAGAGAAAGAGAGAAAGACAGATAGAGAGAGAGAGAGAAAGAGAGAGAGAGGGAAAGATAGATAGAGAGTGAAAGATAGACAGATAGAGAGAGAGAGAGAGAGAGAAAGACAGAGAGAGTGAAAAATAGATAGATAGATAGATAGATAGAGTAAAAAATAGATAGATAGAGAGGGAGAGAGAGAGAAAAATAGAGAAAGAGAGAGAGAGAAAGATAGAGAGGGAGAGAGAGAGAGAGAGAGAGAGAGAGAGAGAGATAGACAGAGAGAGAGAGAGTGAAAGATAGACAGATAGAGAGAGAGAGAGAGAGAGAGAGAGAGAGAGAGAGAGAGAGAGAGAAAACACATTCAATTCAGAGATACACGCTGATGTGTTACGAGTTCAAACTTTTAAGGAAATAGAAACACAAACAAACCTCTGCGTTCCAGATTCTCATTTTTGACGTTTAGTCACTGCAACCCAGTACAAGTAATCAAGAACAGGCCAACTCTGACATCCAGAGCCTATCCTGGATTACTTGAACCAGGTAACAGCCATCGCATCACAACATCAACAGCACAGAAACAGGGAACATCCTTGTACTGTGTGTAAACCTTTCTCTGGTTTCACAACAAGGTATATGTACACACACCATCCACACACACACACACACACACCATCCACACACACACACACACACACACACACACACACACACACACACACACAAACTCTCTTTCCTGAGAAGTAATCAGTCTCATTGTTTCTGTGGGCCCTGGCAGAAGAGCAATTGAGGCGTGCTTTTCTTTTTTAAAGGAGACAGATAAAAAGAAGCCTCTACTTAATTCAGTCAGAGTGCTTTAAAATGCATTTCCTCGGCACAAACATATGCTTTCCTCTGATAACAGAAAAAAAAAAAGAATGCTTCTTAAACAACAGATACTGTCTTTTCTGTCCCATGCCACTGCGTCTGTACACGCGTGGTAACACACAGTAAAGATAACATCACTGAACATAAAGCCTTCAGTGTTTGCAGAAAGCTGTAAACAAAGAAAACAAAGATGGAGCATACGTTACAGAACATAAGCTGGTATTCTTTGTTTGTTTGGTTGGTTGTTACTGCATTTATTCCGTTTGTAAATCACATGTAAACCCTGATTTGTTCTCTATGTTCAGTCCAGTGTACCACAGAGTATTATAACTGGGTGACCATTATCCGAGCCTTATAAACGTACCTGATGAACTGTTCCGTCGATCTCCACAGGGACTATGAAGTCTGCATTACTGATGGGCTGTGAAAAGAACAGGAGAGAGAGAGAGATTATCAGCCATGACTACGAAAGGTGTATCCGTTTAAATTCAGCAGCAGAGGTGGACTGGACACACTGGAGTCTTGTGGCACATTCTGTAATAATTATAGCAATAACATAACACAGTTTAATGCAGTTAAATACGTGCACTGCCTCTCTCCTGTGCTGATCACAACATGCAGGAAACCGACAGAAATACAGCGACGGTTGAGTAAGAGCCTGAGTGTGATGCTCTCTCTCACATGTCCAGTGTCTTTAGTACCACAGGGATGTGTCAAGGTACTGGAGGGCTCAAAGTGATTGACCACACGCTCACACACTGCTACCTGTAGCCCAGCTTTGATTTAGAGACACGCAGGGGAGATTAAGTGAGTGCGAGTGTGTGGCTTGAAATTGACTGCACAGAGCTTGTGACTGGAGACGCACTGGAGACTTTTTTTAAAGGAGACTTTAAAGCTGGAGGGTAGAAGAGAGAGACGTGCAGACAGGATGAAAGGGCTCGGCAGACTGCTAATGCCATGGAGAGAAAGAGAGATGGAGATGAAGAAGAGAAAGTTGGGCAGTCTTAACACTTTTCAGAAGCTTGTTATAAAAATAACGGGGTTCTGCGGCGTGCGTGTGTCGGGGAGTTCGCAAAATAGGTTTCATGTCAGGTTTTTAGAGCGGTCTGCGTTATAAGAGCGTAAATCACTGTGGTGTCTGAAAACCATGTAATTCTTTAAAATCACCCCCAACCCCTTTCTTTTAAGCATTCCAGCTGAGCTTCTTATTGTGTGAACAGCTAGGAATGATGCAACAGCCCAAAATGCCTGCCCTGCTTTGAAAGTGCAGTCTTCCAAACCAGACAACCAGGGTTTAATGTCACAAACCTAAGGAGCCAGCGCCCTGCCGAATGAAGGCAAAGGTGCGGAGCTACATCTGAGCTGCTTTTAAAGCATTAAGGCATTTGTTTGGACGCAGATTTTAAATCTCTGACGAAACAAAGATGAATTTTAACTGCCTTAAGTTCCCCCCGCCCCTGTTTAATAGAATGAAAGCTTTTTTTGCAGCTGCAAATATCCATAAAAAATTCAGGGCACTTTTATTTACAGTGTGAACCGCAGCTTGAGTCATTCCAGTCATCAACAATATACCCACAGCTCCGAGATCAAAATCCGAACAGTGAAAAAAGGGTTAGGGTTATTCATATTTAATAGCCTGCAGTCTGCGTTTGATGTCCTTTCTGAGGCTGGAATAAGCAGGAACTGATCTGAGAGGGCAAACGGTCATAAAAAATAAACAGCAGCCAGCAGAGCATCCAGCAGGGGGTGCATAAGAGCTGTGCAGGGCAGTATGAATTCCAGCCTTCCAAGAAATCACAGCCACTACTAAAAGGGTAAACTGTCCTTTGCTGTTTCACTCAGTGCTGTATTTAAGGCAGTGGAGAAACCAGAGCAGCACCGTGGACCTACAACGGACATTGCTTTATCTCCATCTAGAAAGATGTGGCTGAAAGCAATAACATGAAATGGTGTTTAAAAGACATGTAGCTTGCATTTTTGTCCCCAGGCAGTGGGTTGTAAGACGTGAAAGACGTGAAAAATTAATTACAAAAACCATGCTTTTTAATCTCTCACTATTATTATTAAATGGGCACTTTGTTAATTTGCCTGCAGTTATTTAAACGTATCTCTGTGGGCCTGGTTTATTTTTAACACAGTGGAAGGATGTACAGAAACATCTGTGGATTTACATCTGTCAGATCTAAAGAAAGATTTCTCTTCTGTCTCACTCTCAAAAAAAAAGAAAAAGGGACTGTTAATGCTGTGGGTGGCACGGTGGCGCAGGGGGGCCTGGAGGTTGTGGGTTCGATTCCCGCTCCAGGTGACTGCATGGGTTTCCTCCGGGTGACTGTCTGTGAGGAGTGTGGTGTGTTCTCTCTGTGTCTGCGTGGGTTTCCTCCGGGTGGCTGTCTGTGAGGAGTGTGGTGTGTTCTCCCTGTGTCTGCATGGGTTTCCTCCGGGTGACTGTCTGTGAGGAGTGTGGTGTGTTCTCCGTGTGTCTGCGTTGGTTTTCCATCCGGGTGACTGTCTGTGAGGAGTTGGTGTGTTCTCTCTGTGTCTGCGTGGGTTTCCTCCGGGTGACTGTCTGTGAGGAGTGTGGTGTGTTGTCCCTGTGTCTGCGTGGGTTTACTCCGGGTGACTGTCTGTGAGGAGTGTGGTGTGTTCTCCCTGTGTCTGCGTGGGTTTACTCCGGGTGACTGTCTGTGAGGAGTGTGTTGTGTTCTCTCTGTGTCTGCGTGGGTTTCCTCCGGGTGGCTGTCTGTGAGGAGTGTGGTGTGTTGTCCCTGTGTCTGCGTGGGTTTACTCCGGGTGGCTGTCTGTGAGGAGTGTGGTGTGTTCTCCCTGTGTCTGCGTGGGTTTACTCCGGGTGACTGTCTGTGAGGAGTGTGGTGTGTTCTCTCTGTGTCTGCGTGGGTTTCCTCCGGGTGGCTGTCTGTGAGGAGTGTGGTGTGTTCTCCCTGTGTCTGCGTGGGTTTACTCCGGGTGGCTGTCTGTGAGGAGTGTGGTGTGTTGTCCCTGTGTCTGCGTGGGTTTACTCCGGGTGACTGTCTGTGAGGAGTGTGGTGTGTTCTCCCTGTGTCTGAGTGGGTTTACTCCGGGTGACTGTCTGTGAGGAGTGTGGTGTGTTCTCTCTGTGTCTGCGTGGGTTTCCTCCGGGTGGCTGTCTGTGAGGAGTGTGGTGTGTTGTCCCTGTGTCTGCGTGGGTTTCCTCCGGGTGACTGTCTGTGAGGAGTGTCGTGTGTTCTCCCTGTGTCTGCGTGGGTTTCCTCCGGGTGATTGTCTGTGAAGAGTGTTGTGTGTTCTCTCTGTGTCTGCGTGGGTTTCCTCCGGGTGCTCCGGTTTCCTCCCACAGTCCAAAAAACACACGTTGGTAGGTGGATTGGCGACTCAAAGTGTCCGTAGGTGTGAGTGTGTGTTGCCCTGTGAAGCACTGGCGTCCCCTCCAGGGTGTATTCCCGCCTTGCGCCCAATGATTCCAGGTAGGCTCTGGACCCACAGCGACCCTGAACTGGATAAGTGTTACAGATAATGAATGAATTAATGAATGTTAATGCTGTTAGGAATTGTATTCTTTATAATGTAAAAAATAATAATGTACTTAATGGTGACATTAGTTAGGAATAAAATGAACGCAGTTATATCAAATTACAGCTTTAAAAGAAGTGGACTTCAATAGATCTCACTTCATCATGAGAAAGGTTTCATCACAAAGACAAATAGAAGAGCAGCTATTAAATATTCAGGCTTCGTTCAGCGTCTGACAGAGAGACGGAGGCGACCGCATTACACCGGGTCAGTCTATCTGGATCAGAGCTGTGCAGAAAAGACACCGACGTTTCTTCAAATGCACTAAAATGAACACAGACCACTTAATCACTGTTTTCCAACAGCCTTCTCCACCTCTCATCTCCTCTTCTCTGTATTGATCTCTTGTGCTCTGAAGTACATTAGAGTTCAAGTTGACCTTCAAGCGAACAAGCACAAAATCAACATAATACGTGGCACTCGGCAGGACACTAATTAATAAGAACATGTCTTACATTCCTCAGTGTATGAGAGGAATATTAATAATAATAATAATAATAAACAAGCGTTACTTTCTGGAGAGGTGATCAAGAACTTTACCCTAAACTGCTTCTAGTGCATTTACAGTACATTTACAGACACACCCTTGTGTACAAACCTTTGCCAGTCTTTTTATGCAGAGTGTAGTGTGTGGGTGGCAGAATGGGTGTATTTGTGCATGTGGTGTGTGTGTGTGTGTGTGCGAATGAGTGAAAGAGAAAAAGTGCATGTGCGCGAGCACAAAGGCATGCATCCCTTGCTCCTTCCCTTTCTCTGGGCCTCTTTCTTTCAGCCACTGCCTCCCTTCTCTTTCCCGAGCAACGAGACGAGCTGCCAGACGGACATTTTAAAGGACACAGTACTATTAGAGAAAGCGCTTTACTCTCTTTCTCGCCTTCTTTGCAGAGAAACATCAAATATCACCTGTTATAGACTGTTACTGGATAAATATGTTAAATACATAAAGTAAAAATGTTAGATATAAGCATTATATTTGGCTTAAAAGGGAGAACTCCAAGGAAAGTAAAAATAAAGAAGTTTAAAAAAAGAAAGGCCTGGTACAGCTCCAAACCTTCCACCATTGGATAAAGAGATCAACAGTATTTAAAGCTTTCATCTCAACTCAACTCAAGCTCTAGATCCAGAAAATCCACAGGTGTTTAAGTCGATCCTTCCACTGTGAGACGACTCTGGGTCTGAAAGCGTAGCTGTTATTTAGGGGGAAAACGATGTATGTGAGAAAACCAGAGATTTTTAAATTCCATCTTAAAATGGGCCTGAAGACGCAGGTCTTTAGAGAAGTGGGTCATTGGGGTGAGCAGGTGGCTCCACAGAGGAGACTCTCTAGGCAACACACTGTTGGTTAATCTCAGCAGAGGATTTCATTCAGCCGGGAGCTTTAATCCCACAGTGAGCTCTAAACACCGCCACTGTCTTCTGCTGTTGAGCTTTGGAGTACTCAATGGATTATGAGCAGATTGTGAAATATACTTTACTCCAGCTCACACAAGACCTCCTAGCTTCACTGTAAACACTGCATTCCATGTCCTACATCCTTGGGGGAGCTGGCGATACCTTGAGGTCAACAGTAGAACAGAGCCACATTAAGGCAGACACATAATTAAAAGTTAACAAGGTGCTCGTGCGCGTACCTTAAAGGAACTGTGTACCAGCGTCTCGTCGAGGTCGATCACCACGCAGTTCTTGCCGTAGTCGTTGATGCTGACCTCAGGCAGGAGGTATTTGGCTGGAGACTGAAAAGAAGCCGAGGGTGTCCAAAAGATAGAGGGACGAAAAGAGGGGAGAAGAGGAGAAAACCAGTCATTTGAGAAGGAGGAAGAGTCAGAGTTACTGTTATCACTGCGGCTGGGAGTCCTGAGCAGAGTTCAAATTGAGGGCTATCTTCTGCCCAATTCACGAGAGCTTTATAGTGCACTTTCAGACAGTAAACAGTGCCCTGCTCTTTGCTCTTTCCTGTTCCTATGAACTCTCGCAAAGATAGAAGGGCTTTCCCTAATGCTTTTAGGGCACAAGCACATCCAACACTTTCAAAGTACAACATTAGGATAATGGCGTTTCCCCAAGTTCGGCCGCGTTGCTCAATCTTGTTGACTAAGCACAATCTGACTACAGCTGAGAAGGACAGTCAGCATGAGCGTGAGCGAGCGAGAGAGTGAGAAGAGTGAGGATGTCCTCTTCAAAGACTGGCCTGAGAACAGCAGAGAAGCAAAGGCCAGATGGTCTCACCTGAGGGGGGTACAAACACATATACACCCACAATATCCTCTAATAGTAAAGCAGCACGCACATAATACTGCATCATTAAAGGACGCCGTGTTTACCCACTGTAGGTCTGGACTGTGTCTTGGTGTGTCTATATGTGTATGTGTACGTCTGTGCCTGAACAGGGCGGCTCATCAATCTCTGTAGAAAGCAAAGGCGAACCAAGGACGAACTGCTCGCCGCTCGCTGTTCGATTCATCTGCGCCAGGGAGACACCGTGGGAGTCCTACATGACCTCACACCCACTCTCTTCACTAATTAGACAGAAATGTGCCAACAGAGCACAGAGCAGCTGTAAACCTGGCTCCTCAAACTTTCCTCTGCCGTATCGATCAGAAAGGCCCCCTCAATTGTCATTTTACCCACTCTTCTCTGCAAGGAGCTCCTCAAAAAGCACACTTTTCAAAGCCAAACGTTGTTTTTGTGGTCAAAATGACAAGTTCGTTTGGTGCAGTGTGTACCGCTCGCTAAATATAACTCATAATCTCTGCTGGGGTTTTTTTTTGAGACCCCCCCCCATGAATTTGATTGGTCCTAATCACTGTGTTGCTTCATCTGAAATCTCCCGCTGACTTTGAGCTTTAAGCAGCGCTGAGGCATGTTTAGAGCTCTTCTTAAGTTCACTCAGGACAGTGAGTTTGGCAGTAGGTCAATTCCGTGTAATTTTGTCAGATATTTGAAGTGTACCTCCAGCTGTATGTGGGATTTTGTAATTGAATCAGTCGCTACACTGCCAAGCTATCCACCTGTTATTATTACTAATTATTATCCAGCAGTTTCCAAAGCAGGAGACCTAGCTCTATCAAAGCATGGCAGCTAAGCTATAATTGGTTTATAAGAGGTTATTAATCATAATCCGTGCAGAAATATAATGCAGCAAATATAGAAGCCTGCTTGATCTTGAATTTGTTATTGCACCAGAAAATGGGCAGCTATTTCAGCACTGCCCCTGTACAGCACCAGTCAAAAGTTTGGACACATCTCATTCAATGTTTATTTATTATTGTTTTCTCCGTTGTAAATGAATGTGGAGGACATTAAAACTATGAAGGAACACATATGGAGTGATGTAGTAAACAGAGAAGTGTTAAAGAAAGCAGACTATGTTTTATACTTTAGACTCTTCACAGTAGCCCCCCGTCGCTTTGACGACAGCTTCACACACTCTCTCCGTTCTCTCAGTCGGCTTCATGAGGTCGTCACCTGGAACGGTTTTCAGTGAACGGCCGTGGCCTCGTCGAGAGTTAATCTGTAGAACCGCTCCCTTCTGAATGTGTCTGAGACTGTAACTGGGGCTGTGCAGAGGTAGGGGCTGGTACACAGCTCTATACAGTGACTAGCTCCACTCCACCAATCACTGATGAGGAGGAGGAGGTGTGTCCACACTTTTGACTGGTGCTGTACACTAACCCTTAAATATCAAAATGGTCTAGAAAGGAAAGGTCATGTCAAGAAGCACTCACGTTTGCTCAGGATGCTCAGTGTCAAACAGTTTGAGTCTTGGCATTAACAGTAAAGACAATAAAGCTGTGTTATTGCCTTTTCTGACTATACAACAAACAGGTGGTATTTCTCAGCAATATAACAGACTAATATCAATCAATATCTACAGCCAAACAATATACTTTGTCAAGGGCAAATAAAGCGTTATGACAGTCAAACATCGTCCCACAACTGAAACTGGAGGGAGGTAATTAACTCTGGCACCTGATTGAAGAGAAGGGATAAATATGGAAAAATATTCCCTATGCCAAGTACGGACAGCCTGAGGAGGCAAGGACAGGTGGTGTGTACTTTAGGATTCGGTCTCACCTAAATACGTCAGCGACTGTGCCTAGTGTGAGGAGCAGTCCTCCCCTCATGGCCTTCCTCCATCAACCTCTCGGAGCTGGTGACTGTCTCACACCTACCACTCCACCACAGGAGTTTAACCCTCTACTCTCCACCGTCCTGTCCCACTCACACTCCCTACAAACACCTAGATGTCAAAGGAAGTGTACTAAAAAACATTAAATCCTCACTGTGAAGCTAAAATATGCACAACATATTGGAAACTACATTTTTAAACATCAATTGATTTTCCAGCATTGTATTATAGACTGGAGAGAGGCAATTTCTGCAGCATCGACTGTTATCAAATTTAATCAAGGCTCCGGAGACAAGCCACCCATTTGAAGACCACCGGTCCCCAGCTGTAATACTGTTTGCTTAATAAGGTTGTGGGATTCAATTAAACTTGATTTCATGAGAAAGGGGCCAAACAGGGGAGAAGCAATTCAATTTCATGTTCTAGAGGCTGAAGAATGCAGGGGCCGCGGAACGAATTGAGCGAAGGCAGGACTTAGTCCCCAAATCTGTTTAGCACACAAAACAGAATAACATGCCCCTCAGCAAAGCATGTGTGTTACACAGAGCGAAGGAGGCTTTAGATTTAGGTCTGAAAGGCACCAAGGCAAACAAATCAATACAAGGTCAATGTGCCTGAAAGGCTAGCTAGGTTAATCCCACAAAACAAGCTCAAATATAAAACGATAAATAATAAGAAGAATATGTAAAATGCTGTCCATGGGACGAGTTAATCATATAGAAATGAGCAAGAATGGCAGAGAAAATGTCAAGAGGTGACTGGAGGGGTGCATAACAAGTACAAAGAACAAGGCAGGCTTTTTTTTTTTAAAGATGCAGGCTAGCACTAGCAAGCAGGCAGAGCGGAAAAAGGTATACATACACTGGGGATAGGGATGACCTGGACCTGATCACACTGAGAAACAAAATCACACAGAGAGGAAGAAAGAGGAAAGGAGTGGGGGAAAGAGAGAGAACAAAAAAAGATGAACAAAACACCACAAATACATGGGGACTCACATTGATAATGTAACCAGAAAAAGCTAACACAGCTAGCTACTACGGCTAACAGTACGCTCCTGCTAGGCACTGAAGAGACGCAATAAACAAGCCCAGTAAAACGATTCCCTTCACTTCAAGGTTCATCAGGTTTGGATGAATATATGCACCTCTTGTTTAAAGAGAAGCAGGTCAGCTCTGACCACATGTGCTTGTAAAATGGTGGGACATTCCGCTGCAAAACGCGAGTAAACACTAGAGGTAATGCGATCTGATTTTAGGCCCATTTATAGCTGCCTGTACCTGACTTGGCAGCGGGCACACATGTTTGTGGAGGAGCGCGCCTTTGGTGCCTTTCCATGGGCAGAAGGTATGCCATACACCACACACACTCTGGGTGTGTGTGTGTGTGTGTGTGTGTGGAGGGGAAGAAAAAAAAGAGAGAGAGAGAGAGAGTGAGAGAGAGAGAGAGAGAGAGAGAGAGAAAGAGAGAGAGAGAGTGAGAGAGAGAGAGAGAGAGAGAGAGAGAGAGAGAAAGAGAGAGAGAGTGAGAGAGAGAGAGAGAGTGAGAGAGAGAGAGAGAGAGAGAGAGAGAGAGAGAGAGAGAGAAAGAGAGAGAGAGAGTGAGAGAGAGAGAGAGAGAGAGAGAGAGAGAGAGAGAGAGAGAGAACAAGGCAATCTATCACTTGAGACATATATAAGACACTTTATTGTGATAGAAGAAGCAGCAGTTTCACTGAAGTGGGAGTGTGTTTGTGGCAGTGAGAATATTTGAAGGGGTGTGTTTGGGTCGTTCTCTTGAAACCACCTCAAACCACGTCCATAAATATGAGTGTCACAATCATGCCGAAAAACAATATTCATAATTAGGGCTAGCCTTAAAATGTAAATAACTGTAAACATTTGTAACGTTGCTAAACCGTATTCATGAGCTTCATCTTTCATTCGTGTTTATAACCCCAACAAAGGGTTAAAGGCTTATGTGCAATGTTTCACTGGTAGTGTTTAAAATGATAATCCTTCAACATTCATTACTGTATTTTACTAAGTTGATTTAGACCCCTAGGTCCCCTAGACTGAACCCCTCAAGTGTAAACCAAAACAAAAACAAACAAAAAAAACATCTGGGGTTGTTGTAGACAACAGAGAGACTACAAATGTTGAAAAGCATGAACCGAACCGAGGAAGTTGCTCTATTCCCGCTCCATAGGTTGGTAATATTGACCTATTTTTGCCGTTTCGGATCACTTAAGGTGGAAACGTCTCCAAACTCAGGAGACGGCTAACTGCATTAGCGACAGAGCTACAAAACTAAACACCTCGAGTTACAGATGAGTTTCTGTGGTGATATAAACAGTAAACAAACACTTTGTAATAAACAATAAACAATTAACACTTCAGAAGCGTACAGACGGCAGTCATTTTCCTCAACAACTCACCGTTCCACCTTAAAAGACACCTTAAAAGACTAAGCAGCAGCTCTATGAAAGAGTCAAACAAATAAATACAGTGGAGTTTGAGTTCCTAACTTGTGTTTATTGAGAGTCAGAAAACATGTTATTTCTTACTAATTGAAGGAATAAGGTTTAAAAGACCGTTGCCCCCCCCCCCCCCCAACGGTGTTGGGAAACTCTAATAGGCGTCTTGCCTGTGATGTAGATGGTGGACAACAACTCTAGAAGCTGCACTTAATTTAATGTAAAATGAAGAAAAGGTGTGTTGTTTTTGGCTGCAATCATTCAATGTACAGTGGGACATCTGTGAACAAATGGCCCAAAGATCCCCAAATATCCAGAAAATGGACTAAATTTGTCCACTTTAAACGGGCACTTTGGAAAGGACCATCCGCTCACTCCGTTATCTGTAGCTCATTTCACTGGCGCTTTTCCAACAATATGGGCATGTAAGGACACCAACGAAAGGTGTTCAAGAGCCTCTGTAACATGGAGGTAAACAGGGTAAGGACACTCACTTCGCCTGTTTTAGTTGGTGTTAGTTAACGTTAGCTTGACTCGCTAAACTCGGTGCTCAGATTATACTCGGCTACGTAGCTGCATTACGGAGGTTTATAGTGTCGGATGAATTCGAGTTCGACTTCGATCACATTTACAAGAATAACGGTGCCTCTAAATTTGAGTTTAGCTTATTGCTAGGCTATTGTCATGAATAATGTTGGTTATTTAGCTAGATACTGTCATAACAGTCGGTCATAACGGTGTTTTACCGCGGCGTTGTTCAGCTGTTGTCCACCAGTGACGTCACGGTCGCGTTCGAGAATTTCCGTAGCGAGCTCGGGTTTTTCCGTCAATTTAATAAAATTGTCAGTTTTAAAGCAAATTAATCTGCTATTTTCATTTTAATTCATACTTATATCTGTCAGTAACTACAATAATGTGGAATATTCATGGAGGTCCATTAAGTGGTGCTTAGCCTTTAATGCTGTGTTTTCCCTCAATCGTAGGTGTTTTTAAGATTGAGAATGAAATATGAACTAGTCCATTTAAGTGAAAACAAGATGAATTTTTAAATGTATTTTTCAGGTTTGTTTTAGTTACAGCATCAGACATCAGGGTTTAGACAAAACAGAGAAATGAAATTTTAAACCTTCTAATTTTGGTCATGTTTTTTGAGAATGGCCCATTTGTGGGAGTTGGTGTGTTGAGAGTTTATGTGTGAGTGTGTGTGTGTGTGTGTGTGTGTGCGGGGGCGGGCTGAAGAATGTGTGTGTGGCAAAGCATGCCCATCATTTCTTAAGCTGGATAGTAAACAGCACAGCAAGTTCACTGGGTTCGGAACAGCTGGAAAACTTTGCGGTGTGGACAGAGACATTGAGTGCACAGAGTGTACACACTCTGCCGGAGCTCACAAACAAGGAACAGGAGGAAGGCAAGACGAACGGACAAGAAGAGCTCATCGCCTCAGGAGGGTGTCAATAAGAACTCGCACATCGGCATCAACTGACGTAGTAGTCTCATGGGTTCTTAATGAGAACACACACCAGGGGAGAACCTGAAGTTAAACTGTTGCTCTTTGATTGCTTGTAAAACCCTGCAAAACCTGACCCTAATTTGCTGTACTCACTGTTTTCTTAATGTCCAGGGTATGATCAACATACAAGCAATAACTGCTAGCTATCATTATCTAACAAAAACGTTTCTGTCTTGCGCAAGAACCGCGTGTGCTCTCCACTTGTGACACACAACTGTATGCCTGTTTAAAGTCTTTGTAGGAACTATTTTCTAACATACGCTACATCCACTGACAAACAAGCTCCCTGTTGTCAGTCAGAAATGTCAGCAAGCTCACCGTCTCCCCCTGCTTTGCCTTCGCTGGAAAATCCAGACCATGTTTTCATGTTTCCACCCGAATAAGTCTATACTCCCACCCACGTTTAACTCAGTCACATTTTCCCAGATGTTTTTGTTATGAGATCATGACTAACCTAACCATGCTCCACCCACAAATGCATACTTTAGCAGCAACTGTTGCTAGGTTAGACAAGCTTTACAGATTGTTACCAAAAGAGAGCTTCATTGAGTCACACAGCTGGGGTTTAGTTTGATTATTATTTTTGTAGCTGTTTAACTGGGCATTATCAGGGTAGAACAATGTGGTGCTGTTGTTTACAATCTATTTTCTATTCGCTATAACAGCAACGGTTAGAGGGGAATCACACGCCCAGCAGAAAACCTGACCGAAACGTGCGAATCAACAATTATATTACACCAACTCTGACTAATCCCAGTCCTGTTCACAGAGTTCTTAACATAAAAATGCATTTAAAAATATATTTTGCTGAAAAAAAATGATTGCAAATTTTAAATCAAACAACAGCAAAGATTATGAACATGATTCCAAAGTTGTATCATATAATACACACAATATGAATAATAATAGATATGCAACAGGTGTAAATACATAGTACAAGAGTCAGTAAAGTCTGTACTTCTCCAATGCTGCATGCAATAAAGCTGTAATATGTTTGTTCAGCTCAGAAACAGTAGAACAAATAGCAGCAGGTTTACCTTCGGAGAGCCACCATTTTCCTCGGCAGGTGGAGGCAGGCTGCAGGTTTTGTTGTTTGCAGCCGGTGGGTCCACATTGTAGTTGCGGAAGCAGCAGAAGAAGGGACTAAAGATGCTCCTGCTCCGGTGTTTCTTTAAGCTGCTGTTCGACTGCGAGACTGGGGTAGAAATCACACACACACACACACACACACACACACACACACACACACACACGCTGGTCACTGCAACGCCCTTAACATACACCACTCAAAAACATCTGGAAGTTCACCTTCTTTACCCTGAAACTTTAAACGCAGTTGTCTCACATCTGCTTCGCTGACTCCAAGAAGGCTGTAACTGCAGAGTGAAGGTGAAAAAAAAAAAAAAAACAAGCTGTGGAAGAGTTTTCTATTGGTCGAAACAGCACCCTCACATGACAGCCATACTACACAAACATTACCTTCTGTATTAGCATATACAGAACGTTTCCACGGCAACCCCGTCACCTTTGCCCCATTCGCTTGCATGTTTTCTCTCTAAGCCGCACGTAGCACAGCTGCTTATATACACGTTATTAAGCGTGTAGAGGAGTGCAGCAGTTACGCAACTCACACAAGAAAGAAAAGACTGCTCCGAAAATAAACTTGTCTACAAATGAACATTTGGCAAAAGCAGAGTCAGAGCCAAACAAAGGACATAATTTCCCACCAGGTAAACATCTAAAATGATGTTCAAACACAGCAGCTCAAGATGCAATAACTGAGCTGTGAACAGTTTTACTAACGCACCTATGTTTCTGGTTCTGAAGCAGGGGAATATCACGACAGTCACAAGCAGCCAACACTGAAATCAAGACTTCTGACCGAAGACGCACACGCAGCCGAGTCTCCTCTCTCTACGTCAGTCGGATCTTCGTTTACCTCCCTCTGACGGAAGGAACATTAACCTCAATTACATGAGAATAGGTGCGCGCCGATTCCCTGTGCTGAAATGAAAGAGCATTTCCAATTGCTCATTACGATGGAGGAAGTGAGTAGTGAGAACATCGGCTCTGCAGCGGTGGCAGCATGCGGCGGCCACAGGAACTGTGCAGCCAGGGCTGCAAAAACAAAAACAAATATTTCTACAGTTGCATCACTGTGTTTCTCTCCAGCTATAGCCTCCTGGGAAAAATAGAAAGAACACCAATACGGATTGCATACCCTTTCTTGCATATCATGACATAAGCAGTGGCAAGCGTTACAGCTAGGGGTTGAACGATCACTAAAGAGGTCACGTGTTTTCTTTCTGACTCTGTCTTTAACACTGCTTCATCGCTGGTGAGTACCATACACCACCTCAAACATTCAAATCCACACATATTTCAGATTCCTGGATGTGCCAAGGTGTTCCAAAATGAGTGTAGCGACAGTTCTATAACTACACACACTGTTTTAGAATTCACTAATACAGCACCCATCAAAAGTGTGGACACACCTCCTCCTCCTCATCAGTGATTGGTGGAGTGGAGCTAGTCACTGTATAGAGCTGTGTACCAGCCCCTACCTCTGCACAGCCCCAGTTACAGTCTCAGACACATTCAGAAGGGAGCGGTTCTACAGATTAACTCTCGATGAGGCCACGGCCGTTCACTGAAAACCGTTCCAGGTGACGACCTCATGAAGCCGACTGAGAGAACGGAGAGAATGTGTGAAGCTGTCGTCAAAGCGACAGGGGGCTACTGTGAAGAGTCTAAAGTATAAAACATAGTCTGCTTTCTCTAACACTTCTCTGTTTACTACATCACTCCATATGTGTTCCTTCATAGTTTTAATGTCCTCCACATTCATTTACAACGGAGAAAACAATAATAAATAAACATTGAATGAGATGTGTCCAAACTTTTGACTGGTGTTGTACATTCACAACATGTGGAAAACGGCCCAAAAACAAAGGAACCCCTCCCTGAGTGGGCGTGTCCAAACTTTTGACTGGCGCTGTAGGTTACAATAGAGTTGGCTCCAATCTCAACCACGACGCTGAAGTATTATTCTCATCATCTCAGAAGCACGGAAGCTAAAGATTGAATAGACTCGCGTCTATTAAAGAGGTCTTAGATGAAATTAGACAACGAATCATTTAAAAACACTGGACTGTACACTGACGGCTTCCTATTTCTGCAGAGACTAATTGAGACCTGCATGCCATCGGCTGGTAGGATCCAGTGGTTGCCTCTTAAACAGGGAAATAATATCTGATTCACTGCGGTGTGAGTCCTTATGCATTTCAATGCCAGGCAAGTGAGACTTCCCCAAAATGACAGTGTTGGCTTTTAACACTAAAACAGAGCGTATGACCCTGTTTCCCTATGGAATATTTTACTCATCTCTTCAGTTAAGTATCTAGAAGAACCTATGCCAGGTTTCATTACAGCCAGGCTACTTTACGTTGACCTGTAATGGGTTAAATTGGCCTGAAGCAGATTGTGTTGCAGGTTGCCTCGAGAGCCACACATACTTGCTGGCACAGTAGCAGGTTTAAACCGGGCACATGTAACAAAGCAGCCAGCACTGCTTGCCTTTACTATGATACCATTCATCACTGACAAACGTCTCCACTGTTTAAGCGCTATTTAATCAATGGTAAAGAAATGTCACATATTCATCCTTTCATTCTTCCGTGTAAGGGCAGGGAATATAATGAAGTCACCACACCCCTGTAGCTCTTACAAAAGCAGATTTAAGCCTCTCATTAATTCGTTTGTTTAGGGATTGATATTTCATACAAGAAGACAAGCCCAAGTAGGTTTGCACGTCCTTTGAGAGGGAAATATTTACATTTCAAAAGGAGGCACCTCGTTTAACATTTCAGTCAGACTACACAATGCGTCTGTCCACCACGCACACGTATCACCACCGTGGATGAGCTCAGGCCAATCACAGTAACATTCTACCTGCCTGCTGAAGGAAAAGACATGGCATGGCAGGGGGTATTAATAAAACACATGCTTTTACATTCTGTACAACAAACAAATATTGCAAAAACATGATTGGATGATCTCAAAAAACTGTACACTTGGTCTATACGCAAGAGAAAGAGATCAACAGAAAAGATCATTAATACTCCACTCTCTGCAGATCAATCATTGAACCATCTAATTGATACAAATTCAGGGTCACGCTCTGGGTGACTGTCTGTGAGGAGTGTGGTGTGTTCTCTCTGTGTCTGTGTGGGTTTCCTCCGGGTGACTGTCTGTGAGAAGTGTGGTGTGTTCTCTCTGTGTCTGCGTGGGTTTGCTCCGGGTGACTGTCTGTGAGAAGTGTGGTGTGTTCTCCCTGTGTCTGTGTGGGTTTCCTCCGGGTGACTGTCTGTGAGAAGTGTGGTGTGTTCTCCCTGTGTCTGTGTGGGTTTCCTCCGGGTGACTGTCTGTGAGAAGTGTGGTGTGTTCTCTCTGTGTCTGTGTGGGTTTCCTCCGGGTGACTGTCTGTGAGGAGTGTGGTGTGTTCTCCCTGTGTCTGCGTGGGTTTCCTCCGGGTGCTCCGGTTTCCTCCCACGCTCCAAAATCACACGTTGGTAGGTGGATTGGAGACTCAAATGTGTCTGTAGGTGTGAGTGTGTGAGTGAATGTGTGAGGACTGGCGCCCCCTCCAGGGTTTGTTCCCACCTTGCGCCCAGTTATTCTGGGTAGACTCTGGACCCACCGCGACCCTGAACTGGATAAGGGTTACAGACAATGAATGAATGAATGTTATTGCTTATACATCCAAACAAAAAGTCAGTTATACACATCTTTTTTTTTTCATTTTTAAAAAAGCTTAATCTAATTTGTGATTTTCTTCAGATCTAATGAAACTCATTTCCTTGATTTCCTATTCTTCCAAAGTGTTACTATTAGCATTTCCACTGCAGCAATGACGCAGTATCTGTTACAAAGGTAACCACAGGTCAGCACAAGATGAGGTCACTACACAGTTTATTGATCTACAGGATGTCTTCCAATGTAGTCACAGTCAATCAGTCACAACCCTGACCTCATCCAGCTATAAGGGGGACTGACAGCCATGAGTAAACTTATTGTCGTATTGTACTTTGTTTTGATGAATATCCTGAAATCATTAAAGGCTATAAATCTTTTAGTAATCCTCCTGAATCTATGCTTTTTATCAGAATTGCACAAATACATTACTGGAGCCTATAGAGCAAGTAGAACACATTTATACACTTACTGCACCCTGGGTAATGAGCTGAACACCAATCAATCCACAGAAGAAGCATTGATAAAGTGATGTCATTCAATCCATAGAAGTGAAATTACTTTATATTCTCAGGGGGAAAATGTAGATGAAACTATTTAGCCATACTTAGCATTTAAGCCCATTGTGGCTCGCTCACTGACTGGGCTTCAACTATTAAAGGGGAACTTTCCTGGGTGCAATGTGAAATAGGAGCTTGGAGTCAAATGTACCATATCCCACAGGATAACATCAGCCTGTTGCTTTTGTACTTCTTTCATTTACAGAAACCGATGCTGGCGAACATGCCCCTTTGTGGGTGAGGGTGTTAACTGGGTGTTGCTGAAGACTTTGTTAAAACAAAGCAACACGATATGCGCTGCATTTTAGGAAAAACAAAATCAGAACTTGTCGGGGGAACTCCCTGTGATGCCTCAGTTCTGACAGGATCCAAATACCATCAGTTTAAATCGGTCACAAAATCTACAACACCAGTTATATTTACTATTAAAAAGCCACCGATGAGAAAACCCAAAAATGCATATTTCCTGTAAATATCACATGATACAGTTATACAGTGACACACTGGAAAACAGTGAGAAAACTGGGTTTTATCAGAGCCACCCAGCTCTGTATTTGATTAGTTTTGTCTTCATGCTGTGCAAATTAACAACTCCATAAGCTCTCTCTGCTCTGCTAACCCATTCTGAGGTCTTAATGTTTTGCCCGCCAAGGTTGCCAACCCTCCGAGGCAAAATAAGAAAATTCAGTTGGGAGTGAGGGTGCAGGAGAGAGGGAAAAGGGAGGGAAGGGGCGTGGAGGGCAGCAACCAGTGTGAAGAAGGCTAGGCCGAAACCCGCCTTCTAACCACCCTCTGCCTTTCAGCACCACCACTCAATACAAACAGTGCTTTCTCCCTGTCACAAACAACACTGCTGGAAGTTTGGTGCTGCCAGACACACAGGCGCGCACACACACACACACGCTCTTGCCTAAAAACATATTCTCTGGCTGGCCACAGGAATGTGGCTGGAGTCAGCTTGCATGGTAATGCCATCCTCTGCTTCTCTGTCTGAGCCGGAGGATTACACTTCGTTGCTAAATGTTAAAGTGCAACGTTTTCCATTAAACCCTCACGCTGCTGAACAAACAGCGGTTAACGAGGGGGCTGAGAGCGTCGGGGCTTAACGCAGTCGTTTGTCAAGCAAAAGCAAGATACTGGAGGAGACACCAGGGTGAGAACTGACTTATGACTGCTTTAGTGAAGCAAGTGATGGAATCCACGGAGATGCGCCTAGAGGGATCCATGGGCTGCGGAAAGCTCTGGTTTTTCGTAAACAAAACAAAAACAGTAATTTTTACCCAGACACTGATTATAGGACGAAGCTGCAAAAAGAGATCCTAAGCTACATGCCTTTTCTGAGCTTGGTCCTTGTTGTGACGGTTGCTGTTTTCTCAGTGTAGTCACAGTGGGCTGCTTAAGTGGAAACTGACATTAGAATCTGCAGCGTTGTGTTCAATGGCAGCATGTTTCCCACAGTCTGAGAAAGAGGTAATCTGATGCTGGGCTGTCACATGCATGGGCAGGGCCTCTCGGGGCCTGAAGGAGAGGAAACTCAGGAAATTCCTCACATTCCTGACAGGAAGAGATAATAACCCTCCGACCCGCAGCGGGGAAAAAAATGCCCATCGGAAAAGAACCCCCGACCGTGCCTCTGTTACAGAAGGGAGCGCTGTTGACGGTCCAGTTACAGAAGTGAGCAGAGAGCGGCGGAGAAAACCGACGAAGAGCCAGAGCCGGAGAGACAGAGGATCACAGAAAAACAGACAGTGCGAGAGAGAAATGTAAAGTGGCAGGTTGTGGCTGCATGGCAGTGAAGGTGTAGGGATAGGTGAAGGCTCTGCTGCGGTTTAAATAATTCAGATGGAAACACTGCTGGCCCTCGGTGAGCACCCACAGAGCTTTATGCAGTGAGAGATGCAAAGGGACTGAGGAGGTCGACCACGGCTAGGGAGCCAGGACTCTTTATATACCACCAATCGGGTCGCACCGTTTAGGTAACAGAGCAGTTACAGAGGAAACTGTTCATGGAAATGTGACGACCCCTTTTTTAAGAACGCTGATCCGTAGCCTAAAAACTATGCAAACTGTTGTTGTGGTTAATT
Organism: Hoplias malabaricus; assembly: GCF_029633855.1. Taxonomy (NCBI): domain Eukaryota; kingdom Metazoa; phylum Chordata; class Actinopteri; order Characiformes; family Erythrinidae; genus Hoplias; species Hoplias malabaricus. Next base: position 1,170,988 of record NC_089800.1, read on the forward strand.
CAGTCAATTAAACAACCATTTGCAAAACACAAAGCTAGACACTGTAAAGTCCTCGGGTCGAAGGTAATTGGCTCTGAACGACCGCTCACTCTACTCTGACATGTTTCTCTATACGTTAGACAGTGAGCAGCTGACCTGTGGATGATGTAAGACAGAGGACATCACTGAGGCAGACACAGAACGCTCTTCACAGTCTAGTGTTCTCAGTATGTCTAAGTACGTCTTTCACATTTCTGTTTGTGTGTAATCAGTATCAGAGCGCTAGTATTTTACGCTGAAGATAACATGCACTTAGATTTAATAGCAGCATGACGGTGAGTGACTAATCTCCAGCACAGAAGAGTTCTCAACCATCATTTACCAAATGCAGTCACTAGGGTAGTTCACTCACATGAACACAGGACATGGCACATGACAAGACAAGTCTACATTTTCACATTCCAGCTCTTTTAATAACAGCATTAGACACGTGAGATTAAAAGATCGGATAAAGCATATTCTCAGACTCCTGTAATAAAACACCAAACATCTTCTACGTTATAAACAAGGATAATAATATACTACATGAAAGATTATTTTGTAGAAATAAAAGGGGATTTAAATTGCAATCATTTCCTATGAATTAAAGTCCAGGTCTGTTTTTCTGAACCAAGGAGATCAGACATTTTTTTCTGAGCGCAGAACGCAGGCCGTCAGTTTTAACTGTGGGTTAACTTTCATTGTTCTAGCTGTTGTTTGCAGGTTAATGTCCTCATTTAAACGTTGTTAAGCCACTGCTGCAGCTCTGGCCTCTTTCAAACTGCAATTTCAATATTCATAATGTTACATAGTGTGGCTTATACAGAAAAACACTCATTATTTGCGTTCATTAAAGTTGTTGGGATGAAAAAATTACTTCCAGAAATTTAACAAACACCTTTTTAAGACCTACTCCAGCTTTAAGGCATTAATTTGATTATTTGAGATTTAACTTAAAATAGTAACATTCGATGTTTAAAATATATTTGTTTATCTGTTTGTTTATTTACTCATAATAATATATTTAGGTCATTCGAAGATGATTAAAAAGTAAATAATAATAAAATTATACACAGTGTATTGTATCACTCTCTAATACATATCTAGGGAGGTCACTTGACACCAGAGAGTAGTTTATTATCTTATTATTAGCGTTCATTTTAAAATCTTATTTTGGTTTCTTTTATTTAAAATGTTAAATGTTTTTCTTATTTGAAAGTTCCACTTTGAGTTTTTAAATCTGCACTGCATGAGCTGTAATATTATAAAGTAATAACACTAACAGGGCGTCACGTTGGTGCAGCAGGTAGTGTCTCTGTCACAGCTCCAGGGTCCTAGAGGTTGTGGGTTCGAGCCCCGCTCCAGGTGACTGTGAGGAGTGTGGTGTGTTCTCCCTGTGTCTGCGTGGGTTTCCTCCGGGTGACTGTCTGTGAGGAGTGTGGTGTGTTCTCCCTGTGTCTGCGTGGGTTTCCTCCGGGTGACTGTCTGTGAGGAGTGTGGTGTGTTCTCTCTGTGTCTGCGTGGGTTTCCTCCCACACTCCAAAAACACACGTTGGTAGGTGGATTGGAGACTCAAAAGTGTCCGTAGGTGTGAGTGTGTGTCTCCCTGTGAAGGACTGGTGCCCAGTGATTCCAGGTAGGCCCCAGACCCACCGCCACCCTGAACTGGATAAGGCTTACAGACAGTGAATGAATAATACTAATATCTACAATTATTTACTGTACCTATTATTAATACGTATTCATTTTAAATCTTTACAGAATAGTTGCATGTCCTAAATAAACCTTAAAAAACAGAAGTGTGAAAGGAATTAAAATAGCAGATCACAGTAAGAAGTCTGCTGTAGCTGTAGTGATCAATACTGATTGTTCCCTTCCAGCTCTGTGTACTGTTTCAGTAAACTAGTCGATTCTGATGGGGCAAACAGTTAGTTACACAGTTTTGCTGAGCATTTCACTACAGCTACACTGGCAGCTGATCAAAAGCCTCAGGTAGCAGGGCATTCCTCAGTAAAAAGTAAAAAGTGGCGTTGGTTGGTGTATAACGCTGACACAGTAGTGTTATTTATTGTGTTTTGTTGTCCACTGTGTCCAATTCAAAGAGGCCTTTCCATCACACACAGAACTACACTACGTCTCAGGCCAGCCACATTAGATGTACCAAGTCCTTATGCCGTTCAGCAGAAACACAGCGCGTCCTCCTTGGCTAGATGGAGCCTGCTTCTCTCCTCCCGTCCCGTCAGAGTGCACCGTTCTGTATGGAGCTCCCAGCACCCCGAGGCCACGCAACTGCAGCTCAAGCATGAGGCAAGATGAAGGATGTGACAGGCACGGCGGAATTAGCTGCAGAGAGCTCGGCAAGAAAAAAAAAACAATGAGAGAGATCTGACTATCTGGGCTCGTTATGCAACGCGGCAGCAACCACAGCCCACGTAGTTTTGAGAGGAGGAGGTTCACAGAGAGAATGGAGGGGAGGGAGAGAAGGAGAGAAGGAAAAGAGAGGGAGCAGAAACAGTTGGTATAAAGAAAAAGGGTCTGTAGGGAGATGCAGCACATTGGGTTTCAGAGAAGAATGAGGAGAGCTGTGAACATGAATGTCATACACAGTTCATTTAGCGCTGGCTCGACCTCAACATACATGGGCTCCAAGAACAACCTCCTGAGGTAAAGTTTTACTAGAACGTGGACAATAATTTATCAAGAAAAACGCCACGTGAGTGCGGTGCTTAAAACGACACACAAAGTGATTAAGGCTGAAGTATCAGCTAATACAATTTACACGTGTCCATCGCTGAAGGAGCTAACATGTTTGTAGCTGAGTGAGTACACACTTCTCAAACCCGAGCCAACTGCAGAAGGAACATGATTCATTTTAATACGTTTCCCTCCAATCGAACCAATCTGAAATGCTCTGTTTACATCTCAGTTGCTGAAATATGCGGAGACCCTTTGATGTGGAACAAGTGGAAATCAGATATAATTATTTCTGGACTGTTTCAGTCTTACATAACAAACAAAGCAAAGGATGACGTTCTACCGGGAGTGTAAACAAGACCAAGGCTACACTCATTTTACAAGTGACTGGACAGCGAAAATGAGGATAACAACTCCACTGAGGTTTCTAAGAGCAGAAGAAATTAATTACAGATTAATGAACGATGACAAATCAGAATTCGAAAAATCGAAAGGACTTACAGAGTTAAAGATCCACTACGAAACGATGAAACAGGATTTCACATGTTGCGAAACTAAGGAACCAATCCCGTCAGCTGGCTGAGGCTTAAAAGTGTGGGTAAAGCGTGGTGAGGCTTGGGTGGAGGCAGAGGTTCTGAATGAACGCAAAGGTGTAGAGTTGCATCAAAAGTTTTAAGGCCTTGTTTTGGAAATGACTTCAGATTACATCACACTGACCTGAAGAAGAGAAATGAGCATTTATGGTTTAATCGATGGCCTGAGGGGGTCGTTAAAACCAACATTATTTATGAACAAGCTCTAACAAAGCCAAAGAAGACTAGGGATGCACCGATTTGAGAACGTCAGGAACCGTTTACTTTCATGTACACATCTGTTAATGGAAAAACCGATATAAATATTTGTAAAATCACATAAATCTGCTTTACAGAGACCCACGTTTTATATGTAAGGGTTTAGTAACAAATCTAAATATCGGTCAGGTACATCATTTACTTTCTGTGCACTGTTTTAGCGCACTACTTTGCCTGCTCCATTGCTGGAAGCGATCCAGGACCGCATAGGTCCATTCTTAAACACACGTAACTCAAGGGCAAGAAGCTAATGAAATTATTCAGGTGTGTTAAAGTGGGGAAACCAGCAAACCAGCGCGAAGAGCTGGGGGAACCGCGGGGCTAGAGGTGAGAAACACCGATGTTTACATTTATTCATTCAGAAGACACATTAGGCTCCATTCAATCTTCAGGTAAAAATGGCCCAAATCTGATCTATTTCTTCATACGTGACACAGATGTGTTGTTTGTGTGGCTGAGTGAACAGCAAAAAAAATCTAATTTGAATTTGAATTGTTTTTTTTAGATCAGAACTGAATCTGAGATTTTTAGATCAGATTTGATCACGAAATCAGACTTGGGCCATTTCTATCTGCCATTTTGTACAGACAGATAGATTCGGGCCAGTGTTTTTGGATTATGGTTTGACGTACTGTTTGCTCCGCTCTCTTACAACACACACTGCTGCGATCATTGTTTAAAAGTGGCCTAGTGCAAGTCTATAACTTTTCTTTGGGTTCTCTTTGCATTTTGGACACTGTTTGAATGCTTGAATCACTGGAACTAAGTAGGCTAATGCCTCCATTGTGCAACTGTCTGAAACATATGCATCCAGCTTCTTACACTGTCTGACTACATTGTCTTTATTTTATATAACCTCTGAACACAGTGTACAGTCTGTGTACTAAATGTCTGCTGACCACAAGACCTCTAATAAGAATTCTGCTCTAGCTCTACACAGGCAAGGTGTATTCGTGTTAAATATAATAAATCTTAAAGGACTCAAGAGGATACAGTCCTCTTGACATAGCTAATCAATCAATACAAACATTTAAAGTGTGCATTTATTCATACTTCTGGGCTGACAACAATGATCAATGTTTCAGTGTCCACATTCGCTGAAACTGATGCCAGCAACAATGCATCAGGTCTTGTTCACTTAAGAATGAGTGAGAACAATAACTTTGGACCCAACCTTTTAACGTGTGTACAGTGGGGCCGCCGTGGCCTAATGGTTAGAGAAGCAAGTTTGGGACCAGAAAGTGTTTGATTTCCATGACCCACAGGAATGGGGTGTGTGTATGTGTGTGTAAGTGTGTGTGTATATGTGTGTGTTGTGGGGAAACAACAACACTGTCACATCCCCCAACATCCATGACTAAAGTGTCCTTGAGCAAAGCACCATAGCATCAACTGCTCCTCAGGCACAGTGATGACTGACTTGTGGCACTTTTCCAACAACAAGGAACCAGAACGGTTCTAGTTTGAGAACTGAACTTGGAACAGTTCGGCACGTTTCCACCAACAGAAACTAGTTTGCGAACCAGGAAAGTTGTAAGCGTTATCCCCCAGTGAAGCTGGACACGGTCATTTACACCGTTTCATATAAATAAATAACAGGAAATAAAACAGGAACACGCTCCGTTTGTGTGTGTTTCTGGGGCTGTGTTTGACGCGACACCAGGCTCTGCGTTGGTTACGGTTCTCTGCTGTTCACAAGCTCAGCAGTAATTATAATCAGACACAGGATAAGATGTAAATATCCTACGCCAATCCATTAGAGCTTCACATAGGGCCCACCACACTCTCTTCCTACCTGCAGCCACCTGAATTAGGCCTGTATTCAGCTGCAGCCACATCCCCTGCTCATGACGCATCCTCGGTTCCCCTCTAAACGTGTAGAAACGCAGGCTACTTCACTGGAAATGACCATGGCTCCAAGAATCAGTTAAATGCGAAGGACACATTTCATTTCATACTGTACAATGACAATTAAATGCATGTTTCTTAGTATGGCCATAGTGAACACAGGCATTTCATTCGCAGTCAATTGCAGAGTGATTCATGCAATTTGTGTGTATTTCTCTGCCCTGAACTATTTTATATAAAATAAATATGTTTGTAAATATTATGAAATACATTTGCTCCACTGCTGAAAAGATGTATTTTATGGATTTAATGGTGAATGTTAAAATGTTAGATTTGGTCGATATTTCCTGCAGATATTTGAGGATGTATTGAACGCACTCTGCAAGAGCAGAAGATTTCTATTACGCTGAGGCACTTCTCTACAATGTGTATTTTATTTATTTCATTTCATTTCTCTATAATTGTAATCCAGGTGAATCTAGGTTCTTCATCAGCAGATATCTATGTGAAAAATATCAGATATCAGCACTGGCTCACAGATCCCACATCTGTGAATCCTCAAACAAACATAACTTAAGAGCACTATGCAAATGAAGCTTTCAAGCTCGACAGAGACTGGAGAACCCTACAGAGCCTCTGTGTCAAACGCCACTACAGTCACTATGGCGTTCCTGTGGAATGTGGCAGTGAGCCTCACTACAGCGGAGCACACTCTGAGAATCCTGAAGAGCCTGAACTTGACATCAGACCCGAAGAAAATGCTGATCCTGGCTTTAAATTTAGGTAGACACAACTTAAGCAGCGTTTAGAATTCAATTCTATTAAATTAATTTGTGTGGGATCAAAAATGACGTACAGGCTAAACATATAACTTACTGTTATACCGCGGATATCTCCTTGGAGGAATACGTCATCTTTGATTGAAGACAGGTGATTCAATGTCTATGAATCCACTATAAGAATTGAATTTACCTTTCTACACACACACACACACACCCCTTTTGGCCCATTTACACACTCTCCCTGGAGACGCACTCACCATTAAATGGAGTTCACCCTGGACTCTGAGGACTACGCAAGCGATCTGCTGTGTGTCCCCATGCAGTGAAGCATTTATTAAACGTCTGCCACAGTGGCTCTCACATTTTCTCTCAGATACATAAAGATTAACGTCTGTGATTTTCAGCTCTGTAGCTTATGGTAAAGGAATGCCCTTCGCTTTTAATGCTCCATGCTGTGAACACTTTTTAAAACCACTGCGCACACAGGTTATCTAATAATCTGTTTAATAACTGACATTACTGACGTGTCCACACTGATTAAAGGTTAAAATAATGACGGCGGGTTATTTGCGTTCCGTCTCTGTTTAAATGCCTTCAGACCAGTTTCTTCTTTGCCGCCATTAAGCGAAGTCTTCTGTAGGAATCTATAAAGGCTCTGCTTTCGACAAAACAGATCTCAGTCAGCCTCTGCCTAACATACTTCAGCAGTGCTATTGATCTGTTTTGACAATCTCCTGTTTGCTGCCAGCTCAATTAATCCTCAGCTTGAGGACGAGGATTGTCCCGTGTTTAGTGCCTCCGATATACACGCATTTTGGAGCATAATGTGGGAATAGGACCCAGCTTGTACATGGTTGCTGATGGAGCCCCTTAATAATGTCACACCGGGGCCAAGCCCAGCCCAGTGTTTGATCCATGATGCAGAACCATCTTTCTACAGAGATACCCTCCTATAGAACCACAGTGCTTTACAGATAGCGCTAAAGCCAGGATGTCCCTGCAGTCCTTAAATGGCTAGAGCAGATGTGTTGGAATGAAACTCCACAGGAGGGTGGATCTCAAGGATAAGGGCTGGGTAAAACATATGTAGTTACATAGTCACGTGCAATTTAGAGTCAAAAAACAAACAGTGGAAACTGAGCTGATGATTCGCATGATCATTTCTGCATAAAAGCAATAACATATCTATTAAAACCACAGTCACAGATAATGATCATAAACGCAATATCAAATTAAAATATATAGAGAGATATTTATATAGAACTGACCTTGCACTATTTGATGAATATAAAGGATGGTGTGTTTTTATTAGGGATATAAAACCAATAATACTATTATAAGGCATTTATAGAAGCACTTCCTGGAAAATAGATGTGTTTACTGACAAATAGCAAGCAATTAAGAGAGAGAGAGAGAGAGAGAGAGAGAGAGAGAGAGAGAGAGAGAGAGAGAGAGAAAGAAAGAGAGAGAGAGAGAGAGAGAGAGAGAGAGAGAGAAAGAGAGACAGAGAGAGAGAGAGAGACAGAGAGAGAGAGAGAGAGAGAGAGAGAGAGAGAAAGAGAGAAAGAGAGAAAGAGATAGAGAAAGAGAGAGAGAGAGAGAGAGAGAGAGAGAGAAAGAAAGAAAGAGAGAGAGAAGAGAGAGAGAGAGAGAGAGAGAGAGAGAGAGAGAGAGAGAAGAGAGAGAGAGACAGAGAGAGAGAGAGAGAGAAGAGAGAGAGAGAGACAGAGAGAGAGAGAGAGAGAGAGAGAGAGACAGAGAGAGAAGAGAGAGAGAAAGAGAGAGAGAGAGAGAGAGAGACAGAGAGAGAGAGAGAGAGAGAGAGACAGAGAGAGAGAGAATATTTTCATATAAAATCGCAAACCAAACAAGTAAATGAGAGTTTCAATGGAGAAATGATAATGCATTAGGGTCAGCTTGTGATCAGACAAATCCTGGAACCGTGAGCCACACTCTCACACACACAAACACACAGATTCTCTCACAAGGGCGTCGAAGGCCCTTTTCCAAGCAGCTGCCTGTAGCTAGCTGTCGGCTTTTTCACTCAGTGCTCGAGCCACTGCTGGAGAAGTCCACCTACTCCATTTGGCCCAGATGGCCCCTGACAGGCCCGACTGCAGAGGGACTGCATCTCCCCCGCTAACCACTCACATCAGTGTCTCAGTGGCTACAGGTCCACTGGGCAGTCTGTAATTAACTCCTTCATCCGGGGATGAGACAGTAACAGCCTCAGTGTTAAAGAGTGGCACACACACTCCAAGCCCACTGGACACATCAGAACTTTTAAATATTTACATTAACTTTCAAATGCCCCAACTTATCTGATCATTCTGATTAAAATTAGGGCTATAAACCTCATATGTAGTGTCACTGCTGAAGCCCAAGGCTTAAAAAAAACCCAAAACAAAACAAAAAATAATTGTTTGTGATGCTCTACAGTGATTACAGCAATGTGACACTTGGTAAAACACTACTCAGTTTGGTTACACTGTGTACAACAGCTCGATTCCCAGTGTACAGCTCCTCCTTCACAGCTCTCGATGGATGCCTTTCTCAATGAAGACCCTAAAGCTTTAAGAAAGCTCTCAGATATTAATCCGTCACCACTTTTTTTGGACAAATCCATCCTGAAAAACTAAACAATTTAAAAAGCAAAGGAAATACAAACATCTCACCAGTGAGAGGCTGTTAACTACAATGTACTTTACCTAAAGAGTCTTACTTCACACACACACACACACACGGGAATTCACTCATTTGTATCATTTTCAATTATTTATTTATCATTGTTATCTTTCACCAATAGAAAGAAATGGAATTAATGTTTGGAAAATAAGTGAAATTTAAGAATAAAAAATGTTATCTTTTAAACAGTAAGTGCTCTGTTCCAGTCCCAGTGATTGGTTCAGAATGTTTTTGAACATTTGGACATATGTTCGAGGTCTTTGTTGATGTCAAATAAGTAAGTTACTTTTCTTCACTGCATGTATAGTGGCAATTATGGGGTCCAGTATCCTGTCCGGCTTGGTGCCATATCTATAAGTCACATACTGCTTTCCAAAAGTGTTTTTATTTTCTCCAGTTCCAAAAAGCATGTATACTTGACTCTATTTATGTAATAAGTCTATGACATCTGAAAGATGGTTTAGAGTACATCTTGCGCAAAAAGACTAGGGTACAGCCTGTGCATTCATTCATTATCTGTAACCGTTTATCCAATTCAGGGTTTGCGGTGGGTCCAGAGCCTACCTGGAATCATTGGGCGCAAGGCGGGAACACACCCTGGAGGGGGCGCCAGTCCTTCACAGGGCAACACACACACTCACACATTCACTCACACTCACACCTACGGACACTTTTGAGTCGCCAATCCACCTACCAATGTGTGTTTTTGGACTGTGGGAGGAAACCAGAGCACCCGGAGGAAACCCACGCAGACACAGGGAGAACACACCACACTCCTCACAGACAGTCACCCGGAGGAAACCCACGCAGACACAGAGAGAACACACCACACTCCTCACAGACAGTCACCCGGAGCGGGAATCAAACCCACAACCTCCAGGCCCCTGGAGATCTGTGACTGCGACACTCCCTGCTGTGCCACCGTGCCACCCACAGCCTGTGCATACATGTATAATTTTGTTCAATTATTTTATTACAAGAAAATAACAGGAAAACATCCTGACAGTGTCCCACCGCTCATCCCAGAGCTTTCTGCCACACATTCTTAAGTGAGGTCAGTGAAAGGCTATGACTGTCTAACAAAGCATTATCAATCAAAGAGCTTTTCTTTTCATTGAAATCTCACAAAAACCCGACAATCTCAGAGAGAACGATCCTGTCCTTCACAAAGTAGTAATTACAAACAAATTTAGAGATATTTACAAAAGCCCGGTTTCGGAAATGTAAACGATTAAAGAGAAGGGAAAGATTTAAGAGAGCATTCATTGAACAGGTTCTGACCCTAGTGAAGGTGGCAGGTCTGGATTGGAGGATAAAGGAGCTAGCATCAATATTTTAACAGAAGATCCACAAAACTACTTTACCTCTTGCTAAGCCTGGAGCATCCTGTAAACTACATAAATTACGTAAGTACTTGGTACTGAGTGTAAATCTTTTATATTATTAACAGATGGAAGAGAGGTCACGGGAGTAGAAAAGCAAAGTTCTTTATCGGTATCTCTCCAGCGAGCAGTTCTATCATTCTGTACCCAGCTAATCACGCCTTCTGTCTGAGGAGCTCAGTAGTACAACCCATCATCAGGACGTCCCAGTCCGTCTTTCTTATTAGATTTGGTCAACATTTTTAGAGCTATTCTGTGTTGAGTTTTTCAATGTTTATAGATTTAAAGAATGCATTGTCTAAATAACAGACTATCATCAATTCTGTGTAGAGCTGGAAGAGTGGGGATTGTATCTGGGGATGTTCTGTGAATTAAAGTCCAGGCCTGTTTTTCTAACCAAGGAAATCTGGCTTCAATTCTGAACTCTGAACGTACGTTGCCAGACTGTCATTTAGTTGTGGTTGTTGTCATGTACTCAGCAGTGTTTGGTTGCCTCTGTTTTGTGTAACTGTGCTAAATATAAGTTAAACATCCCCCATTTAAAACGTTCTGAGACATGGTTCTTGATCGTGTTAGAACCAGAGCTCTCGCGATTGGAAATCTGCAACCACTCCGACTGAGATTCCGATAAAAAAAACGATTCATCTTTGAGCCGTTCGGTTATTTTTATGAGTATCTCAAGTGGAAAAGTGGAAGTAAAATCTGAATAAGCAGAACACACAGTCTGCGTTTACAGCGTGGGGATGAAACATCCAGCTCAGACACTTCGTAATCTGATTAAGTTAAACTGCTCATCCTGTGATACCTGACAGACTTTAGTCGTCTGAGAAAAGTCGCCGTTTGGTCATAATGTGACATGAGACAAGCCGCCGTACTGTACTCCACTATATCAGATTATATCTCATCCTGTTAGAGAATGAAACTGCTTCACAACAAACTAAAGAAATGAAAGAGTAGGTGGAATAGCAAACCTACATCCTTTAAACTACAAGAGTACATTGATAATCACTGTGAATCCAAGCTTTCTATGAAGGATCACAGATCTGAAGCAGAAAGCAGAACTGCGATGTGAATGATACATACAGGAACAGCTAGGAAGCGAATAAAGCAGAAGCAAAAACAAAAAAAATCCTGACCCTGATTGGTGACTTTGCTGTTGGAGTCACAAAAATAAACAGGTTATTAACAGCTCCCATCCCACTGACTTCATCTGTCTCAACTCCACAACTCACATTCATATCATCTGAGGCCTTCCTGACTGCACTTGTATTTGTTGTAAAACCTAGAACAAAGAGTTTGAAGTTAACCTCATTAAAGTCCATCCATAATACATGGGGAGAAAATCTATAAACACACGCGAGAGCGAGGTGTTTAGAAACATGGCTTGTATCGTTTAGCCACCCTGCTGCACACAATGAAACCGATAGGGCTCTGAAAATAGCAGCATGCGACTTTGAAATATTCAGCGAGCGTGGACCGACTCCAAAGCCGGCGGGGTAAAAAGTCTCTTCGCCATATGAGGGACCGGTGTGCAAGACCTGAGGTTGAACAGATCCGATTTCTCAGAATGAGACCCTACAATCAGCCTTCGCATTTCCTCGCAGAACGAACTGGATTATGTAAACAAGACAAGGACTGATCCCAGATCAGCCAGTTGCGCTGAGAAGCTTGATACATGTGGACCCTGATTTAGAGGGGACACATTTCTGTATTAGGATCCAGCGCCCTGCTTGTGGGAGATCCTCTTTTGGCTGGGGCCTGAGAAAGGATGTCTTTATCTGACTCTTTTAAATGCCATCACAGGATTCCCATTACTGTAACGTTACAGTAGTAGTGGGTATACCTGGTCCCTGGTGGTTATGGAGTTCACTGGCTGCTGGCCTAAAAGGCATTAGACTCTAGGCTGGTCTGAATTCTGATCCTGAAACATACTTCAGTCACTCATTTATTCATGTCTTGAATAATTTTAGGAATCATTGTAGGAATGAGGACAGAGAGCAAACAGATGAAGGCCTTCTTCTCAGTTCTTTCAACTGGGGAAAGGTGCTGTTTGAACCTTTGAGTTACGAACTACATGTCTGTGAAATACAAATGCATATAAATAAATGGTTTTATTAGGTCTAGGCTGAAGCTCAGGCACTGCTCTAGGGCAATTCCACAATTGCCCCGATACACCCACATGGGTCTTCAAAAGCTGTTCCTTTCCGTCATTAATCTCATTAAAATCTCGGCATGCAATTATTGCAATTTATCTATTTATAACTGTAGAGTACCTTCCCTTCCATTAATTATGGTGCTTGGTCTCACCTTATTTGTGTGTGTGTGTGTGTGTGTGTGTGTGTGTGTGTGTGTGTGTGTACAGTGCAGAGACACTGAAACACTGGCCTGCATAAACGAGGATTGATTTATGGTTTAGCTTTGCCAGCATAAACGTGAGGAACAGCAAAGCGAACCAGGAGTTGCACGGCCCGACGAACACATTGTAAAAAACGAAAGCTTCTAATAAACAAATGCACCACCTCACTCAAGCATCACGCTGTGTCAGTTTGGTTTTAAAGTACAGCAGCAACAAGAAACAGGCAACAACAAAGGGATTCCTTTGTTCGGGACACTCTCTGGAAATCTGCTCACGGCAGGGGTATCCTCGGCTTGTCCGTCCATCCAGCAGGCACGCAAACACACTCGGGGGACCAGGCAGAGGTCGATTCATGTTCCCAGGCTCCTCTGCCCTTCTGCTGTCCTTTCCACACTAGACTCCCTCTGACATAGGACTGCCATCTGTTTGCATGCTCAGCAGCAAAGAAATCTTGTTTTTAAAGGAGGTATTACTGCGTTTATACTCTATAGAGTGCAGCATGTCAAATATCACACGTGGGCAGGCCCGTGGTTTAGGTTTCCTTTCAAACTAGTGGTAAGGGACATGAATAAAATTACAATATCATGGTATTCAGATCGTATTATCACAGTTTAATTGAACATTAAATTATATTTAAATGTACATCAACTAATTTTTCTGCATTAAATTGATTTAACACTTACATTTTGCTCAAGGCCTCAATCACACAAACGCTGACGCTGATTATTTGGATTGGACCGTATAGAAAGAATGCACATTGATGTCCGTTTTACCAAAGTATCCGAATCACATGGTCAAATTAAGTGTTTACGTTCATCTAGAAAAGCAGAGGGTTTAACTGACACTAGACTATGATGCTAGCCAATGATACGAATCAAACAGGACCCTGTTTTAAAACTAAACAGCTATGTCATGGTCCAGGTGGAGGATACATCACCCAGTACAAGTTTTCAATCAATCAATCACTCATACATTCATTATCTGTAACCCTTATCCAGTTCATGGTCGCGGTGGATCCAGAGCCTACCTGGAATCATTGGGCGCAAGGCGGGAATACACCCTGGAGGGGGCGCCAGTCCTTCACAGGGCAACACACACACACACACACACATTCATTCACACACTCACACCTACGGACACTTTTGAGTCGTCAATCCACCTACCAATGTGTGTTTTTGGAGCGTGGGAGGAAACCGGAGCACCCGGAGGAAACCCACTCAGACACAGAGAGAACACACCACACTCCTCACAGACAGTCACCCGGAGGAAACCCACGCAGACACAGAGAGAACACACCACAATCCTCACAGACAGTCACCCGGAGGAAACCCACGCAGACACAGAGAGAACACACCACAATCCTCACAGACAGTCACCCGGAGGAATCCCACGCAGACACAGAGAGAACACACCACACTCCTCACAGACAGTCACCCGGAGGAAACCCACGCAGACACAGAGAGAACACACCACACTCCTCACAGACAGTCACCCGGAAGAAACCCATGCAGACACAGAGAGAACACACCACACTCCTCACAGACAGTCACCTGGAGGAAACCCATGCAGACACAGAGAGAACACACCACACTCCTCACAGACAGTCACCCGGAAGAAACCCATGCAGACACAGAGAGAACACACCACACTCCTCACAGACAGTCACCCGGAGGAAACCCACGCAGACACAGAGAGAACACACCACACTCCTCACAGACAGTCACCCGGAAGAAACCCATGCAGACACAGAGAGAACACACCACACTCCTCACAGACAGTCACCTGGAGGAAACCCACGCAGACACAGAGAGAACACACCACACTCCTCACAGACAGTCACCCGGAGGAATCCCACGCAGACACAGAGAGAACACACCACACTCCTCACAGACAGTCACCCGGAAGAAACCCATGCAGACACAGAGAGAACACACCACACTCCTCACAGACAGTCACCTGGAGGAAACCCACGCAGACACAGAGAGAACACACCACACTCCTCACAGACAGTCACCCGGAGGAATCCCACGCAGACACAGAGAGAACACACCACACTCCTCACAGACAGTCACCCGGAGGAAACCCACGCAGACACAGAGAGAACACACCACACTCCTCACAGACAGTCACCCGGAGGAAACCACACAGACACAGGGAGAACACACCACACTCCTCACAGACAGTTACCCGGAGGAAACCCACGCAGACACAGAGAGAACACACCACACTCCTCACAGACAGTCACCCGGAGGAAACCCACGCAGACACAGAGAGAACACACCACACTCCTCACAGACAGTCACCCGGAGCGGAAATTGAACCCACAACCTCCAGGCCCCTGGAGCTGTGTGACTGCGACACCTACCTGCTGCTCCACCGTGCCGCCCTATCAATCAATCAATCAAATTTTATTTATATAGCGTTTTTCACAACAAAAAGTCGTCACAAAGCAGCTTTACAGAGATCCGGGTCCAAGCCTCCTATGAGCAAGCCAGGGGCAACAGTGGCAAGGAAAACCTCCCTCAGCACACGAGGAAGAAACCTTGGATAGAACCAAGACTTATACGGGGAACCCATCCTCCTCGGGTCGACACCGGAGACACAACAGAGAACAGAACAGAGTCTCACAGACAGTTTCATCAGTCTCTAACACAGACAACAATGCAAAAAGTAAGCTATTGGATGAAGCACTAATAATGATACTTAAGACAATGTTCTTGAAAAATATAAACACGTCCAGCAACGTATTGTTCTATTTATAACCTGCTGTTTGACAACTCAATAAGTACATATCGTTGTGTCCAATTTAAAAACATGCATCTCCATTTTTTACATAGTTTATTACAGCATTTGAACACAGCCACTGTCCTTCACATCGTATGAAAACATCATGATGACAGAACCAATAGAAACGGAAAATCCTTTTACATTTGCTTCCACTGAAAGTTAAGAAGGTTTTTTCTCCTTCTCCTCTGAGATACATTATTATAATTGAGCAGCAGCAGCAACATAAACATACAAGTTCTGACTACTTCATTCAGACATGTGGTGTCACATTAGTCCTGTTCAGCCAACACCGGTCAGAACCAAAATACTCCAGAACCTCAAAATAGTCATGAGCAAAGTCCAGCAACAGGAGACAGCCCAGCGCCGGCCAAACCCACCGAGTACAGTCCAGTCAAGCCACTTCTAATTTAGAAGCAATGCAGAACAAATGCAGGACAAAACACTTCCCTCAGTCCAAAACATCCCACCGTGTTCTTAGAGGATCTACACTCAACATCTCTTCTGATTAAAGCTAAGAATATGTATCAGAAACACAGAGAAACTGAGACCAGAGAGAGCACTACTCTTTTGCCACAAACCTGAAACAGTTAGGAATAATAACAGTGTAATAACGAAGATGCAGTGATTTGTTTTAGATTTCCTTCCTCAAATCCGAGATTTAACTGAATGTTTTTAGTCTTTAATCTTTAATCCACAGCTCACGGGTCCTCTCACGCACACACGTTCTCTGCGTTGTCCATAATTCACGGAAAAATGACTGGAAAGAGTGGAATTAATATAATGACTGTAAGAAGACGTGGCTATAAAGTGAGGCTTTGTCAGATATATATCACTGTATAAACTTGGTCACAGTGTTTTAACTGTACAAACCATTAGCTGAAATTAACCTTATATTAAAGAGAAATGGAGTTTTAAGGAATTATTTAGGTATATATATATAAATAGTCGTCGCTGTATAAATAGGTTTTCCTGCCTGTCTTTGCCCTCAGAGGTTAGCTTTAGCTGTCAACACAGCAAAACAAATTCATCATTTTTACACAGTAGGAGCAGCTTAAAACGCTGAAAACATATCACCTTTTTCTTGACGACTGGAAGAAAGAATTTCTTCCTCCTTTGGGTTCGCTACCTGGGTGATTATGGACGTGTTGTCCATGGAAAACGGGAGTTTTTATTATTATTTCTTGCCTAAAGTCACTCGTATTTTTCCGCCGTTGGTCGTTCGCTAGCGAGCTAGCCAAGACCGTCTCGCACACGGTAACGGTTATCTCTCCGCATTAAAATCCCACTGTCGGTGAACGCCAGATCCCGATTTTTCGTGCCTGTTCGTCGTTAAACCGCCGGGACCGTCAACATCTCGGCTCCGGTAAGATGTGCAGAAGCGGCTCATTCAATCCTGCTGCATTTAGGTCTCCACACACGCTCGTAAAACCAGCACCTCCCAGAAGATGAGAGCCAGAGCAGCGGTGGATTTGGGGGTTATTTTTGTTTTATACCAATTTTCGTACAAGGCCCGCCCTCGTGTGTTATGATTGGATGTTGGTACCAAACTCTTGTGGCTGATTGGGCCGAATGACTGTCAAAATAACACGCTAGCCAATCGAAGCGCAGGAGATGGAATCTAAAAGCCAATCACAGTGTAGGAAGGCGGGAATGACCGTTCTACCGGTGGTAAACTAACAAAATCAGAAGGCTAGGAAGAAAGGGAGCAACACTTTATCACTGCGTTTTTTATTCATGAGATTTAGCTGGGGTGGGAGAGGGAGTGGGGATGTGTGACAGGATGATTGTGGGGATGGGGGGCATGTAAACAAGAACAGTGTCGTAAAATTCTTTTAAAGGAGGCAGGAGAGGAAAGCTATAAGGTGTTCAGCACGAAGGGTGCAAACCTAAATCTGTCTTTAACCGGATGGGAGGTCAATAAATAAAAATGTACAGTGCTGTGCTGCTGTCCGAGACCTCCTCTGGTTGTGTCATTTCCAGTCGAAACAGATTTATGTCCAAGTTACTCTTTTCAGCAGATATTTCTGAAGACATGAGAAATTCCAAAAAGAGGGATTTCTCAGTTAAATAACTTCAGCCCAAAGTTGATGATTGTCAAAGAGGAATGTCCTGCTCTTTTCCTGTTGGACATAGCCCAGTAAACATTTAGCCGTTGATTCAACGTTGAAATAACGTAATGACTGCCGTCTAATCAACGTTCTCTTAAGGTTGAAAATGAAAGTTGAAAACACGTCCAAACACAGACATTGAAAAGACGACTATTAGACGTATTTTGGACGTCCATTGACGTTATTAATTGGTCCTGAAATAAATTACTTGTATAAAACGCGTTTTGGACGTCCACTGACGTTATCGATTGGTCACCACTTAACTAACTTATTAAGATGGAATTTGGACGTCCATTGACGTTTAAAATATGTCCTTGACGGACAGACTACTTTTAGACCTATTTTGAACGTCCAGGGACGTTCCTTGTTTACTGGGAATAAGTTAGTTAAGTGGTTACCAATCGATAACGTCAGTGGACGTCCAAAACGCGTCTAATAGTCGTCTTTTCAATGTCTGTGTTTGGACGTCTTTTCAACTTTCATTTTCAACCTTAAGAGAACGTTGATTAGACGGCAGTCATTACGTTATTTCAACGTTGAATCGACGGCTAAATGTTCACTGGGTATCATCACGACTGGAAACAACACTGTAGAAATGTGGTAAATTCATCCCAAAGCACTTTGTATAAATTTAAATCTCGCTGAAGACATTTTGAAAAATCCGTGGACGTCCCCTTTAAGACAAAACCACTCAAAGGCCTCGTTTAGAGCACAAATGTTCAAATGAAAATCTATTAAACTCACAATGTTTTCAAATGACTCTGCTCTCAGGTGATTTCAGGACGTGGTTTGATTGCTCTCACTAATGTTAGCCCCATTGCATCAGAGTAACGAGCTCATCATCATTAAGAGCTATGTGCTGCTATGTTGTTCCTCTCTCATATAACACTCCAGCATGAGGTCCGTGCAGATATTATCTCCCAGGCTGATTCTCACTGTTTGATCACAAACATAATCACACCGTAACTCTGGAGTCCAGCCCAGTCTCCTCTCGTCTCATTTGTTGAGAGAATAAAAGCTGAAATGGTGAGGACCCCAGTGACTGTGGATGGCTGCTTTGATTGGCTCTGGCTGTGGTGCTCCATCTCAGTCTAAAAAAGCCTGAAAAATCAGGCCGTTCTGTGTAGGAGCTCATCTCTCTACAAACAAGAAGTGTTTATAAGTCTGTAGAAGCTTAGACATGTGCACAGACACTTTACACTGGGTCTTTCATTCATTCATTGTCTCTAACCCTTATCCAGTTCAGGGTCGCGGTGGGTCCAGAGCCTACCTGGAATCACTGGGCGCAAGGCAGGAATACACCCTGGAGGGGGCGCCAGTCCTTCACAGGGCGACACACACTCACACACTCACACCTACGGACACTTTTGAGTCTATACTGGGTCTTTCCAGACGCTCTAAAAGGCTCTTGTGGGGCCACACCTCACTGAGGTTCAATGAACCTGATTGGGACAGAGATTAAAGAAAAGTGACGGGAGCAGGATGAAAGTAAAACACTGTACTAATGATCTCTGGCTTCTGAATTTTATGTTGCTAATGTTCTGGATGGCCCAGTTAAAGTCCTAACCCGCTGGTATAGATCCAGATTAACTGACAACAGTTTATCAAACTATCACTGAACCCATGATGATGTCCATCTTGAAAGTAGAGATTCTTAGAAAGTGTTCCTCTCTTCTGTATGTGGCACGTAAAGACATGTATTTGGGTGTAACTGCATAATCCCATGTTCTAATCCAACCCCAGATGCCTTTTTGGGATTTGACTCCCTCGGGACTTTATAAAAGACCTCCTGCAGTTTCAAGCGGCCTGAAGTCTTTGGAGTGACTCTGGAGCAGCGTTGAATTAATGGGATGGTTACTGAATGTTTTATGAAGGTGGGTGTTTGGATTGAAAAGAAGGAAAGGAGACAGGCCTCTCGCTGGGACTCATTTACTAGCCGTATTTCATCACCTGATTGTGTTCTTCTCTGTTTAGATCTTGAAACACATAGGAAAGGGAACTGACTGATATTTTATTATATCTGTGTGTCTTTTATGACAAAGAGATTTTACCACCTCAAAAACGGCAACCTACATATTTCATACTGTTGAAACTCTTGGTGGTACGTATCTCTACTTCTCCGCACATTTAACAGGAACTAGGGGCAGTGTTTTGGGTAAACAGGCTCTTCAACACGGAGTGAGAAAGAAGAACGTGAAAAATATCCATATCGCAGCTCTCTGAATATTGTCAACAGGCTGAGGTAGGGCTTATTAAATGTGCGCTTATGCTGCCACCTAGTGGTTGTCAATTGACATAACATTTCAATCAGAATAAGAAGACAAGGAGAAGCATAATTATTCATCTGTTTTTCTAAACTGCAGCATTTCACATTAAACTTCTCTGAATGACGAGAAAATTGAATTATGCAGACATTCAAATATATTAAAATAATAATAATAATAATAATAATAATAAAATACTCCATTGATAATCACGTGCTGAATGGTGTTGTTAATATGTGAGGAGACATCAGGGAGTGAAATAAGAAGTGAACACCAGGGCAGAGTATTTCAGCTTTGAAAACTGCAGTGACGGGAAACAACTTAAACATATCATTTTGATGAACTGAGTTAATGAACTGAGTTTTTTACACTGATGACTCGGGTGGACTTTAAAGACGTTTACTGACAACACTATTAGGATGTGATTTATTATGTGAAATATGCTGTAGATCTGTAGGTAATATATCCCTTAAAATTAAATTAAATTGTATGAATGACTTATTGACTACTTATAAGGCACGACTTCATAAGGTGTGACAATATTTTATTTAAATATCTAGTTTTCCGCCCGTTTTAAACGCATTAAATGTCTGCTTCGCTTGTTTTATTGTAAGAAACTGGAATAAAAAAAATAAAAATAAAAAAATCCATGGCGATGTTGACTTCCGGTCTGTTGGCATGGCGACCGCGGACCGCCTTTTCCAAACAAACAGAGAGAGAGAGAGAGAGAGAGAGAGAGAGAGAGTAAAACTGCTTTTCTCTTTCAATTCTCCAATTAAATGAAAATATGAGCCAGCGGCAGGTCCTGCAGGGTGAGAATAGTCTCTTTTATCGATGTAGAGTGTGTTCAAGAAACATTAAATACATTAAAGAAGGGCAGGGGTAACTTAGTGAAGTGTAAGTGGTGGGTTGTTAATGAACAGTAGCTGGGTCTCTGTTTGCTTTTTTACCACATACCTTTTATCTGCACTGTGCATTATGATCAAACTGTGGCTAAACTGCGATAACCATAATATTAGAAACAGTGGTGGATGGTCAGGACCTGTGAGAGTACTGAAATGAGCTTGACATGTTTATTGAAAATAGTGCATTTCATATCATTGTTATCATAATTACAAGCTTTGTATGTGGATCTCAAATATGGTTAGGAACATATATCTGATAGTTGATAATGAGACTGATTCCACCATGTAAAAAAGGCGTAAAAAAAGAGATACTATCTCTTTATTTTGAGATACTAAGTCAATATACTGTTATACTATCTCATTATTCTGTGATAATAAGTCAAAATACTGAAATACTATCTCATTGTTTTGAGATACTAAATCAATATATTGAGATACTCTCATTATTTTGAGATACTAAGTCAATATACTGAGGTACTATCTCATTATTTTGAGATACTAAGTCAATATACTGAGGTACTATCTCATTATTTTGAGATACTAAGTCAATATACTGAGGTACTATCTCATTATTTTGAGATACTAAGTCAATATACTAGATACTATCTCATTATTTTGAGATACTAAGTCAATATACTGAGGTACTATCTCATTATTTTGAGATACTAAGTCAATATACTGAGGTACTATCTCATTATTTTGAGATACTAAGTCAATATACTGAGGTACTATCTCATTATTTTGAGATACTAAGTCAATATACTGAGGTACTATCTCATTATTTTGAGATACTAAGTCAATATACTAGATACTATCTCATTATTTTGAGATACTAAGTCAATATACTGAGGTACTATCTCATTATTTTGAGATACTAAGTCAATATACTGAGGTACTATCTCATTATTTTGAGACACTAAGTCAATATACTGAGGTACTATCTCATTATTTTGAGATACTAAGTCAATATACTGAGGTACTATCTCATTATTTTGAGACACTAAGTCAATATACTGAGGTACTATCTCATTATTTTGAGATACTAAGTCAATATACTGAGGTACTATCTCATTATTTTGAGATACTAAGTCAATATACTGAGGTACTATCTCATTATTTTGAGATACTAAGTCAATATACTGAGGTACTATCTCATTATTTTGAGATACTAAGTCAATATACTAGATACTATCTCATTATTTTGAGATACTAAGTCAATATACTGAGGTACTATCTCATTATTTTGAGATACTAAGTCAATATACTGAGGTACTATCTCATTATTTTGAGATACTAAGTCAATATACTGAGGTACTATCTCATTATTTTGAGATACTAAGTCAATATACTAGATACTATCTCATTATTTTGAGATACTAAGTCAATATACTGAGATACTATCTCATTATTTTGAGATACTAAGTCAATATACTGAGGTACTATCTCATTGTTTTGAGATACTAAGTCAATATACTGAGGTACTATCTCATTATTTTGAGATACTAAGTCAATATACTGAGGTACTATCTCATTATTTTGAGACACTAAGTCAATATACTAGATACTATCTCATTATTTTGAGAAACTAAGTCAATATACTGAGATACTATCTCATTATTTTGAGATACTAAGTCAATATACTGAGGTACTATCTCATTATTTTGAGATACTAAGTCAATATACTAGATACTATCTCATTATTTTGAGATACTAAGTCAAAATACTGAGATACTCTCTCATTATTTTGAGATACTAAGTCACTATATTGAGATAATATCAAATTATTTTGAGATACTAAGTCAATATACTAGATACTATCTCATTATTTTGAGATACTAAGTCAATATACTGAGATACTATCTCATTATTTTGAGATACTAAGTCAAAATACTGAGATACTCTCTCATTATTTTGAGATACTAAGTCACTATATTGAGATAATATCAAATTATTTTGAGATACTAAGTCAATATTTTGACGTAGTATCTCATTATTTTGAGAAACATTTTAAAGATAAATAATGAGATAGCAACTTACATCTTAATGAAAAAAAAAATTGGTGTCTTTTTTATTACTATTATTTTATGAGTTTGGCCTCCATACGAACTGCTGCATCCCCCTGCATCTCTCTCTCCCTGAGGCTGTACGTAAGACAGCACTATACTCACAAAACCTGACCACTTACCCGTTTCAGTGTTTGAGCAGTACCAGAAGGCAAGGACACAGTTTGTGCAAACGGTAGCAGAGCTCGCTACAAGGCCACAAAACATTGATACACTGCAAAATGCAGGTGAGTGGTCAAATCCGTCTCTATCCTATGAATCCCCTTATGAAGGCTTCATGGTGGATTACAGTAATGAGGTGTACATCACTGCCATGCGTTGTCATAAGACACAACGACTCAATTCTGTCACCTATGGAAACATGCACTTTTATGTATTGATATATTACCCTACACATCATAGACTTATCAGAATAAGTTATTATAATAATACAAAAATAGCTCGACTGATGTCTTTTGAGTCTCTTGTAATGACAGGGGAGTTATATAAAAAAAATATGTTATAGGCTCAGCACTCTTTCTATTTTGACCTCTACTTTTCCACTCCTTTTACAAACATCATCCAACTTTCTGTGACTAAGGTGTAATGTCCCTCCTGAGGCCTCTCCTGCTGGACGCAGTCCCAACTGTGCAGCAGACAGCAGCGCTGGCTCTTGGAAGGCTTGCTAACTATAACGATGACCTGGCCGAGGCGGTGGTAAAAGCAGACATTCTCCCGCAGCTTGTGTATTCACTGGCCGAGCAGAATGTAAGACCTTAAGGTTTAACAACAAAAAAACTGTTTGCTGGTTTATTCTTTTATGCCTTTTTTATAAAAACGCTGTCGAATATGAGTGTGTGTATTTGCTGTGTCTTCAAATATCAATATTATATATTATATATTGTAGCTAATAAACAGTTGGTACAGCTTTCACATGAGAGTGGAGCTGAATCATGCTACAAATGTTGAATGTTCTTGTTCCTGAAAGCTTTTCTGTGTTCCTCTGTAAATGTGGAGTCTCTTTTTCTCCTGCAGCGGTTCTATAAGAAGGCCGCAGCCTTTGTCCTGCGGGCAGTTGCTAAGCACTCAGCTGAGCTGGCCCAGGCCGTGGTCGACTGTGGGGCTCTGGACGCTTTGGTCATTTCTTTGGAGGAGTTTGACCCTGGAGTGAAAGAGGCTGCAGCTTGGGCCCTGGGCTACATCGCCAGACACAACAGCCGTGAGTCAAGAGCTTTAATTGTTTAATTGCTTATCCAGTTCAGGGTCACTGTGGGTCCAGAGCCTACCTGGAATCATTGGGCGCAAGGTGGGAACACACCCTGGAGGGGGCGCCAGTCCTTCACAGGGCAGCACAGACACACACACACGTTCACTCATACACTCACACCTACAGACACTTTTGAGTCGTCAATCCACCAACCAACGTGTGTTTTTGGACTGTGGGCGGAAACCGGAGCACCCGGAGGAAACCCACGCAGACACAGAGCGAACACACCACACTCCTCACAGACAGTCACCCGGAGGAAACCCACGCAGACACAGAGAGAACACACCACACTCCTCACAGACAGTCACCCGGAGGAAACCCACGCAGACATAGGAAGAACACACCACACTCCTCACAGACAGTCACCCGGAGGAAACCCACGCAGACACAGGGAGAACACACCACACTCCTCACAGACAGTCACCCGGAGGAAACCCACACAGACACAGGGAGAACACACCACACTCCTCACAGACAGTCACCGAGAGGAAACCCACGCAGACACAGAGAGAACACACCACACTCCTCACAGACAGTCACCCGGAGGAAACCCACGCAGACACAGGGAGAACACACCACACTCCTCACAGACAGTCACATGGAGCGGGAATCGAACCCACAACCTCCAGGTCCGTGGAGCTGTGTGACTGCGACACCTACCTGCTGCGCCACTGTGCCGCCCTTCCTCTTTGTTCATATATGAAATTAAAAATATATATAACATATAAATTATTACATGAAGCAAAATCACAGTGTGGCGGTGCTGCAGGATGTGGACCTGCCACTCTGCTCCAGGGTCCTGGAGTTGTGGGTCAGTGAGGAGTGTTCAAAAAGACTTAAAGGTTTAGAGTCGACAGTAGAACTGAGTAGTTCTAGTTGTAGTTGTTTAGCTCAGACCACAGGAGCTTGAACATTTAGTTACAATCATTATCTTCAACTGTTCACACAGATCAAATAACAAGCAATGTTTTATTATGAATATGGGTTTGTTATCTGAACTACAGAGTTAGCTCAGGCAGTTGTGGACTCCGGGGCCGTTCCCATGTTGGTGCTGTGTGTCCAAGAACCTGAGATTGCTCTGAAGAGGATTGCTGCTTCTACTTTGAGTGACATCGCTAAACACACTCCAGAACTGGCTCAGACAGTGGTGGACACTGGAGCCATTGCTCACCTGGCACAGATGACCCTCAACCCAGATGCCAAACTGAAGGTCAGAGAAACATTTAAAATACCCTGTAACAGCAACAGTTAAACATCTTTATGTCTTCCACTCACTGCAAGCCTCGTTTTGACAGAGACAAGTGTTCTCAGCCCTGGGACAAATCTCCAAGCACTCAGTGGACCTGGCAGAGATGGTGGTTGAGGCTGAGATCTTTCCAGCTGTCCTGGCCAGTCTGAAGGACCCGGATGAGTATGTGAGGAAGAACGTCGCCACAATGATGCGAGAGATAACCAAACACACACCTGAGGTAACTGGCACACACACAAGACGTGCCCACAGCGGAGTTTGTCTGTCTGTGTGTGTAACAACAGAGACAACCTTAAGGAGCAACATCATCTTAGATGTGCAGTAAACGTATATGGAAATTATACATTTGTAACTGAGATGACTTGTCATGAGAAACAGAAAATGGTGTGTGTGTGTGTTTCATTTCAGCTCTCTCAAATGATTGTGAATGCTGGAGGTGTAGCAGCTGTTATTGACTATCTTGGAGATTCAGCGGGAAGTGTACGTCTGCCTGGGATTATGATGCTGGGCTACGTGGCTGCACACTCTGAGAACCTCGCTATGGCTGTCATCGTGTCCAAGGTCTGTATCTGTGTGGGGTTTATGACTGTTACTGGATAAATGTTTCGGATGGTCATTTGGGTACTATATTAAATAGATGGTAAGATTCAATATTAACCTATTAACCAGGTTTTATATCATAACAGACAGGCTTTTATGTATAAGTATATTTCAGGTAACCTACCACTTCTCAGCTAGTAAAATAAGATACTAATAGATACAAAAACAAACTTTTATAATATTTCAACTTTATACAAGAGAGCTTCAAAGTAGAGAGGTTTTCAGAGCAGTTGAATTCAAAGTAGAATGTTGTAAATAGTGTTCTCCCAGTGTCCGCGTTGGTTTCCTCCGGGTGACTGTCTGTGAGGAGTGTGGTGTGTTCTCCCTGTGTCTGCGTGGGTTTCCTCCGGGTGACTGTCTGTGAGGAGTGTGGTGTGTTCTCCCTGTGTCCGCGTGGGTTTCCTCCGGGTGACTGTCTGTGAGGAGTGTGGTGTGTTCTCCCTGTGTCTGCGTGGGTTTCCTCCGGGTGACTGTCTGTGAGGAGTGTGGTGTGTTCTCCCTGTGTCCGCGTGGGTTTCCTCCGGGTGACTGTCTGTGAGGAGTGTGGTGTGTTCTCCCTGTGTCCGCGTGGGTTTCCTCCGGGTGACTGTCTGTGAGGAGTGTGGTGTGTTCTCCCTGTGTCCGCGTGGGTTTCCTCCGGGTGACTGTCTGTGAGGAGTGTGGTGTGTTCTCCCTGTGTCCGCGTGGGTTTCCTCCGGGTGACTGTCTGTGAGGAGTGTGGTGTGTTCTCCCTGTGTCCGCGTGGGTTTCCTCCGGGTGACTGTCTGTGAGGAGTGTGGTGTGTTCTCCCTGTGTCTGTGTGGGTTTCCTCCGGGTGACTGTCTGTGAGGAGTGTGGTGTGTTCTCTCTGTGTCTGCGTGGGTTTCCTCCGGGTGACTGTCTGTGAGGAGTGTGGTGTGTTCTCCCTGTGTCTGTGTGGGTTTCCTCCGGGTGACTGTCTGTGAGGAGTGTGGTGTGTTCTCTCTGTGTCTGCGTGGGTTTCCTCCGGGTGACTGTCTGTGAGGAGTGTGGTGTGTTCTCCCTGTGTCTGTGTGGGTTTCCTCCGGGTGACTGTCTGTGAGGAGTTTGGTGTGTTCTCTCTGTGTCTGCGTGGGTTTCCTCCGGGTGACTGTCTGTGAGGAGTGTGGTGTGTTCTCCCTGTGTCTGTGTGGGTTTCCTCCGGGTGACTGTCTGTGAGGAGTGTGGTGTGTTCTCTCTGTGTCTGCGTGGGTTTCCTCCGGGTGCTCCGGTTTCTTCCCACAGTCCAAAAACACACGTTAGTAGGTGGATTGGCGACTCAAAAGTGTCCGTAGGTGTGACTGTATGAGTGAATGTGTGTGTCTGTGTTGCCCTGTGAAGGACTGGTGCCCCCTCCAGGGTGTATTCCCGCCTTGCGCCCAATGATTCCAGGTAGGTTTTGGACCCACCGCGACCCTGAACTGGATAAGGGTT
This sequence comes from Hoplias malabaricus, assembly GCF_029633855.1. NCBI lineage: Eukaryota > Metazoa > Chordata > Actinopteri > Characiformes > Erythrinidae > Hoplias > Hoplias malabaricus. Next base: position 1,198,257 of record NC_089800.1, read on the forward strand.
ACAGATAATGAATGAATGAATGAAAAAATGTTGTAAATAGTTAAAGTTAAGATATTATTAATTTTTTTGTCACTGCTCACATGGAAACCCCCTCCTCTAGGGTGTGCCACAGTTGGCTATTTGCCTAGCAGAGGAACCAGAGGATCACATCAGAGCTGCCACATCGTGGGCGTTTGGACAGATCGGACGACACACTCCTGAGCATGCTCGAGCTGTGGCTGCAGCAAACGTGCTTCCCAAACTCCTCAATCTGTATCTGGACACACAGAGCTCTGAGGACCTGCAAGTCAAGGTGGACATATTCACTAAGTCATTTGTGTGGGTTTTAGAAGACCATAAGCTCTGAAATACGGTTAGTCTAAGGGCTTGTAAAATACTCACACCGTATGAATATGTATGACCTATATATATAATTTGAATTCAGTATTAAAGCTACTTATTAAGACCATTGTGTACAATCTTTGGTTGCTATGTTGCTGAGCAACCAAACCCCAGTGTTTGCAAACAGCAGTGCTTACTGTATGTAATAAGGCAACTATGTTCGATTCAGGCAAAGAAGGCCCTGAAGAGCATCTTGCAGAAGTGCACCTATCTCCCTGCTCTGGAGCCTCTTCTGTATGAAGCTCCCAGCAACATCCTCAAACACGTCCTGTGCCAGTTCAGCAAAGTGAGTGATTCAGATATAGAACGCAGCTGGTCAAAGGTTTGGGGACACTTCTTCAAAAAGACTTTCTGATGTGCTCCTGTTGTTTTTCCATGTGCTAAAGGTTCTTCCTCACGACAGTAAAGCTCGGCGCTTGTTTGTGACCAGTGGGGGGCTGAAGAAGGTGCAGGAGATTAAAGCAGAACCGGGCTCTGCTTTGCAAGAGCACATCAATGCCATCAACAACTGCTACCCTGAAGAGATAGTCAGGTTTATAACGTTTAAGAAGCTTTCCTAAAGGCGCAAATCAATTTCAGGATGCAGTATATAAGATTTTAAAAAAGGAATTAGCTGATTCATTATTTCTATGATTATTATGAAAGATTTTTCTTATTTGTTCTTTATTCAACAGGTATTACTCCCCTGGATACTCTGAGGTTCTGCTGGAAAGGGTGGAAAACTATCAGCCATCTTGAGACGGACTTTCTTTGTCCTAGTAATTCTGTTTCCATCTCAAAATCTACTTGTGTTTTTATTAAAATTACTCAAACTACTGTGATAATATGCCCTTTACGTGTCATGATGTGTCTTATGTCATGGGGAGGTTCACTGGTAATATTTGATAGTAAATAAAATGACTATAATTACACTATAAATATTGAGACCATAGCCTCTATGTGTACTGTAAATGTGTTGAGACAGAGTTTGTCTAAAATGAACCCCACTGAATGACCGAGTTTATAACTCAGAAACAGATATATGCAGAACATGTAAAAAATCAGTTGTTATATGGCAGCAAATACATTATTACAACATTTTTATTACAGATGATTGCCTTTGAATTTTAGGGCCATGGCATTGAAAAATGTGTGCGTATATATTCTGAGAACCAAGTCAGAATTCTGTGAAATGAAAGTGAAAATGAGGTTGATTTGTGATGTCATGTGGATGGGGGTGTATAATAAACAATTCCGTTCACTTTACTTGACTGCTTCTTTCACAACATTCTGACTTTATTCTCAGAATTATTCTGACTTTATTCTCAAAAAATATTATTATTATTATTATTATTATTATTATTATTATTTCAATGCTAAATTATTGAAATTCCCTAAAACTCAGTGTCATATGTGTAGCCAGTAAATTGTAAATTGTGTTAGAAGGAAAATCACCAGCTGAATTACATAATGTAGATACTAACTAGGAGCCAATTTGATGCACAGGTATACAGCGAATAAACTAAACCACAGACGTGTGTATATGCTCTACAATCTGGAATAAACGTTCTCATGACGTATGAATATTATTGAAAACACCAGTAAAGCCCGTATTCCCGGTGAGACCTGTTGTTGCCTCATTAAATACATAATTTCTGTTTTCTCTGGGATTTTTCGTGACTAACATTTAACTGAAATTAATAACAATGCAACATTCAAACAATTTTCTATGATTTTTCTGTAATATCTGTTCTTTGTGCAATGTTTGTGGCGAATCTGCCGACCTGATTAAAAAAACGTCTGGCGCGTTCCAATATCCTCACTAGAAAGCATGGTTACAGTCTAAAATGCTATGTTTTCTGAACAAAATAACCTCTCATTAGAGTCCTAACTAATGACCACATGTAAATTAATTTGCTAAAGTGTAGAATTGGGAAAGACTGCCCTCCAGCAGTACGTATTCAACGTTGAAAATCTACATCTAATTGGTAGGCTAACCGCTAACTCAAGGGCGCAAGTGCTCAAGTGGCCTTGGATTGGAGCGCGCCCCTCACGTTAGCAGCGTGTCGAAAGGGCGGCGGAGCTGCTGGGCGAGGTTTACTTGTTTCGGCCGATTTCATCATGCAGTGAGTGAGCGCTGGTCTCATGCTGCTACTGCTGCGGAGAGCGACCTCAGCGCTGCGGATATACTCCCCGCCTTCAGCCCTCTCTGCAGCTCCGCACAGCCGTCCTTCAGCTCCCCACTCCGCCCCACTCTCCCTCTCCACCGCCCGGGACAGGAGACAGAAGCAGAGCCGCTGGTTGGAGCTTTCTTCAGGTCAAAGTATGGACGGAAACGTCGAGGAGATCCTCGCTCCGCTGAGGCAGGCGGTGAAAGAGCAGGTACCTGTAAAAAAGCTACGAAACATTACTACGTTTATTATCTACTGTAAATAACACTCACTTGATATAAAACATTGGAAAATCTTTCATTTTATTACGATTCAAATGTGTTGTTCCATGTTAAATATTCATATCCTCTGACCCGCCTCAGGTGCCAAAGCGGATACAAGAAAAATGTAATTCTTCCGTTCCACCTTAAATACAGCGACAGTTAGCTACTGTGAATTTAACGGAACGTCAGAGTAACATTAGCCCGGCACCGTTTAAGGTGGAACGAAGTATTCTGATTTTAAAGCTAAACTGAGCGGTGTTGTGTTCGTGTTTTTAGGACGCTGTTATGACAAATTGAGAGTTTATTGATGAAACGTTTTATATTTTGTATTTCAAATTTACAAAACATTAAGCTAATCTGCACAGGTGTGAAGATACAGTTATATAATGTAATATGCTGTTATTTTTCTGTATGAATTATTTTAAATGTATAAAAGCAGTAATATAGTAATTGACAGAGCCATGTGAATTTTTCAGAAATTGCCCTAAAACCACACTCCTGCTGCTTTCTTTGTTGAAAATATAAAGACAGCTAGGTGTCTGACAGATTTGGTTTCTTTTAGTTCAGTTCAGCCTCTTGAAGTGCCACGTTTAGACTCAAGGCTCTGTCTGAGAGAAAGAGAAAGAGTGAATGAAGGAGGGAGGGAGAAGAAGAACAGGGTTGGGCTCTTTTCTAAATGAACTCAGAAACATTGTGTATTTTGGGGAGAGAATTAAAGGACCGTGAACAGATGTGGGGAAATGTCTGAGCCTGTTTTGTCCTGGTGTCTTCGTTTGTTTTAAATGTCCTGTTTCTACCCCCCGCAGGGTGAGCTGGTTCGAAAGATGAAAGCTGAAAATGCCCCTGAGGTGGATGTGACCAAAGCTGTGGCGGAGCTGAAGGCTCGCAAGAGGACGCTTGAGGCCAAGGTAGGGACTTTTCTGTCAGACGCAGGCTCCATGAAGCCTGTGTTTACCTGTGAAGGTCTAAACAGCCCTGAATATGCAGATACATGGAAATGTGTTGTGTTTGCAGTGAATTAAAATGTGTTAACCCCTTGTTGGAGCGTATTTTTCATTCCTCTCACCGCTGGCTTTAAACGTACAGCAGCAGCACAGGGGGGACACTTTAGGAGTCATGTGTATTATTCTGTTATAGGAACTTTCCCTGCAGCCCAAAGATGACATAGTGGACAGGACTAAGATGGAGGACACGCTGAAGAGGCGGTTCTTTTATGACCAAGCGTTTGCCATTTATGGGGGTATGTTTTAATCCAGAACTTCTCTTCTGTTTGCAAGATTTCAGGGTGGTGTTTGCAGATTCGACAGACTGGATCTTCAGGCACAGCTTAGTCATTCTGTCTGTAGCACAGTCTAAAAAACACTGAGTACGGCTTGCTTTTAATAGAGATACTGGGTGGGGGGGGGGGGGGGGGGGGTCAGGGGAGAGCGTGAGGGGAGGAGATGTTGAAGATGAAGAGAGGGCAAAGGGATAACAACAGCATTGTAAGAGAAAGAATGGTTCAGTAGGAGATATTTAAATTTGTGCAGCTGATGCAACAGAAGAGCCAGTTGCCAGCTGCCAAACTCTGGAGGTTCAAACCTGTAATTACCAGAGATTTTGCCGGTTACTGTGTGCCAGACAGAGAGTAGTCTTTCGGTGTTAGAGCTTAAGTTCTGAACCAAAAGCTAAATGAGCATTCATTTTAAAACCCATAAAAGGGATGGATTTGGGAGGACAGTGTTGTACAGCACCTCTCAAGACTCTGGGTGTCACAGCGATAGCTGAATTCATAAATGAATGGAATAGGCACATGTTGAACTTAATTGAAACGTGTGTGTTAATGTTGAGGCTTGGAAAAGAACATTAGTGAAGAGCCAGTAAAAGCGTGAAACAAAAGAATCGTTATGTCTAGGTTTGGGAAAGCGGTCCTACGACTATTCTTAGGACTCTCTCTGATTCCATATCATCGTCTTTTCGTTTCTGTGATCGATGACTGGATGTGTTTCAGGGGTCAGTGGCCTGTATGATTTCGGACCTGTCGGCTGTGCCCTGAAGAACAACATCCTGCAGACCTGGAGGCAGCACTTCATTCAGGAGGAGCAGATTCTGGAGATCGACTGCACCATGCTTACCCCTGAACCTGTCCTGAAGTGAGTGTTCACCTGCAGTTACACCACCACACCACTAGGGGCTGAATCTCAAACATCTTCTTCTGCACTATGTAGCACACAGTGTATTACTTTTATAAATCTTTAAAGTGCACTCTTTAAGGAGTAGGTTGTTGTTTGGAACATTTCAGAGTTTACATGAGGTCCCAGGAAGGTAAGTAATACACAGTCGGCTCGTTTTCCCGCATGGTATCGCTTCTCCATGAGTCATTTTTTTAATCCCCCGGAGTCTGAGGAAGTGTCTCGCTGCTGCAGTCTGCGTCTCTGTGTGTGGAGGAGAGGAGTTCATGTTTCTGTACTTTTTCGGTTCTGCATAAACAATGTCTGTCCGACTTCTGACCAATCACAGTCAGCGCGACACATGGTTGTCTCTAGTAGCAGACAGTCAGTGTTAATCTGTCGCTAAAATAATGATGAATCTGTGCTTAATCACATGCATTGGTGACTCAGTAGGAGCCTGTTATTTCTGAGCTACAGCCCACTCCCAGATTCCATTCGGTAAGGTTTTGTTCTCAGGGGAAATCAAATTAAAAGCCCTCTTCTGATTCTTTAAGGACCTCTGGGCACGTGGACAAGTTTGCCGACTACATGGTGAAGGATGTCAAGAATGGAGAGTGCTTCCGTGCCGACCATCTTCTGAAAGGTGCGTCTTGGTGTTTGTCTGCAGCATAAGGGCGACTGGGTAAGGTAGAAATAAACAGTCAATTTACTGAAACAACTGCTGTGATATTGGATCAATCCGCTGTAGAGGTCCCCCGCAAGTTTTCCCTGAGGCGAGAGGAACTTCAGGGATCTGTAAGAATCACAAACACACTCTCACTAATCTGCTCTCAAAGGAGACGCTGGCCCCGAGCCAGGGGAGGGTGAAGGCTGCGGTAGAAGGTCCCCATTTGGTGAGATGTATGTGAAAATGGAAGACAAGCTCGTCTATCAGCGTGTAAATAAAATGTTTTATCAGTGGGAAAAGGGTGTTCCTGCTGCTGCCAAATAGAGATTAAATATCAGATCATATTTACATTTTCTGGATGCTACTCTGCATTCTTAACCTGGTCTGCTTTCACCAGTATCCTAAAGCTAACAAGACATTCATTCATTATCTGTGATCCTTATCCAGTTCAGGGTCGCGGTGGGTCCAGAGCCTACCTGAAATCATTGGGCGCAAGGCGGGAATACACCCTGCAGGGGGCGCCAGTCCTTCACAGGGCAACACAGACACACACACATTCACTCACACACTCACACCTACGGACACTTTTGAGTCGCCAATCCACCTGCAACGTGTGTTTTTGGACTGTGGGAGGAAACTGGAGCACCCGGAGGAAACCTACGCAGACACAGAGAGAACACACCACACTCCTCACAGACAGTCACCCGGAGGAAACCCACGCAGACACAGGGAGAACACACCACACTCCTCACAGACAGTCACCCGGAGGAAACCCACGCAGACACAGAGAGAACACACCACACTCCTCACAGACAGTCACCCGGAGGAAACCCACGCAGACACAGGGAGAACACACCACACTCCTCACAGACAGTCACCCGGAGGAAACCCACGCAGACACAGAGAGAACACACCACACTCCTCACAGACAGTCACCCGGAGGAAACCCACGCAGACACAGGGAGAACACACCACACTCCTCACAGACAGTCACCCGGAGGAAACCCACGCAGACACAGAGAGAACACACCACACTCCTCACAGACAGTCACCCGGAGGAAACCCACGCGGACACAGGGAGAACACACCACACTCCTCACAGACAGTCACCCGGAGGAAACCCACGCGGACACAGGGAGAACACACCACACTCCTCACAGACAGTCACCGGGAGCGGGACTCGAACCCACAACCTCCAGGCCCCTGGAGCTGTGTGACTGCGACACCTACCTGCTGCACCACCAGACAAATCAAATCAAATTAACTTCTGCTTAAACTGTAGTTCTGTGCTCATATTGGAAGCTGTATTCCAGCAAGTGACGTACATTTGCGTCACTGTAATGTTATGTACATCAATGTTAAAAAAAAACTAGACGTGTTCAGAAGCTGAAAACAGTCTTTAATGCTGTGAACTCTTGTATGAAATAGTTCCACATTAATTTCTCTGTATTAACAGTAATTACAAATTATTTCTGTGTTGTGATAATAGCTCATCTTCAGAAACTGATGAGCGACAAGAAGTGTAGTGCAGAAAAGAAGAGCGAAATGGACAACGTCATCACTCAGGTACCTCTCCTTAACCTGACTAAATTCTGTCTGGAATAACTCAAGCGCTGAGAGAATTAACAGTTTTATATAAATTTGAGTTTAATCAACTCTCTATTTTCAAACTTATAGTTGATTGATAGAAAAGGCTTCACTGAGTAACTCAAGACTGACCCGAGTGATTTATTTTGTTCCTGGAAACAGTTGGACAACTTCTCTCAGCAAGAGTTGGCTGAACTCTTTGTGCAATACAACGTGAAGTCACCCAGCACCGGAAATGACCTCACGCCACCCATCTCCTTCAACCTGATGTTCCAGACGTCCATCGGACCTGGGGGGAACATGCCAGGGTGAGTGGAGTCTGCTGTAAAAAGACTAAACAGCACAAAGCAATGCAGCCTTTTTCATTTCCCACTTTTCCTTTAGTGTATTGAGAATGTTTTGTCTTCTGCAGCTATCTGAGGCCTGAAACTGCTCAGGGAATCTTCCTCAACTTCAAACGCCTGTTGGAGTTTAACCAGGGAAAGCTGCCATTTGCAGCAGCCCAGATCGGAAACTCCTTCAGGAACGAGATCTCTCCTCGCTCAGGCCTTATTCGTGTCAGGTGAGAGCTCTGGCGCTTGTTTGGTGACTTGATAGAAGCGAGTCAGATGCTGTGTTTCCAACAACACCATGTTTCTGTCGTTAGAGAGTTTACAATGGCTGAGATCGAGCACTTTGTCGACCCGAATGAAAAGGTCCATTCCAAGTTCTCCAATGTTGCGGACCTGGAGATCTTGCTGTACTCCTCCAAAGCACAGACCAGCGGGCAGTCGGCGCAGGTGATGCGGCTCGGTGACGCGGTGGAACAGGTGAGAAACTAAAAGAGTGTAAAAATGCACAGTCTTAAGACGATGATTCTGCATCTGTTTTGATTTTATATTAATCCTGTAATGCTGTTTTTATTGTGTTCAAACAACTGATAAAATATTTATGAAAGCAGATCTATTTGGGTCTATTCAGTGTTTTCTTTAATCACATTTTTAAATTAATTAATTGATTTTGTTCCTTTCTCTTTTGGCTGAAAATCCAAAGTGCTATTCTTAGCTATTGTCAGATGATAAGGTTTTCATTGCAGCCACTCTAAGCTGATTCCTGCGAGCGAAACCCTGCCTAATAGACACATAAAGCAGAGTCGTGTGGTGGCGGTTGCACCGTGTGGTTTATTTCTCTCTCCTTTGTTTGTAGGGAGTCATCAACAACTCTGTCCTAGGCTACTTCATCGGCAGGATCTACCTGTACCTGGTCAAAGTCGGTGTGGCCAAGGACAAACTGCGCTTCCGGCAGCACATGGACAATGAGATGGCCCATTACGCCTGTGACTGCTGGGACGCTGAGACCAAAACCTCATATGTAGGTTCTTTAAAACAAAAAAACGTTGTATAATCTTACGCTTGGAGTCATTACCCATGAGCCCTTTGGTTTATAACGTGTCCCGTCTGATGTGTTTTAGGGCTGGATTGAGATCGTGGGATGTGCTGATCGCTCGTGTTACGACCTGCAGTGTCATGCTCGGGCCACCAGGGTCCCACTGGTAGCTGAGAAACCTCTAAAGGAACCCATATCCTTTACCTCTGGACTTGTGTTTTTCCGAACGATCGGACAGCTCTGAAAACACACACGTTATAGAGAAGTTGTTAATGTATTAATTTGGAAAACCTACAAAACGCATCACTTTTGAGGTGGTCATTGTTCGGCAACTTCCAAAAAATAGCTTGATTTAAACACATTACGTAAGGAGCCACGGTTTAGAGTAAAGATCCTTAACGGCTTCATACAAAGTTGTAAACGTTGTCCAGTTTGAGCCAAACAAAGGAGCCATTGGCAAGGCGTACAAGAAGGAGGCGAAACTGGTGATGGAGTTTCTAGGGGCGTGTGATGAGTGTTACATCACAGATCAGGAGAAACTGCTCAGTGAAAACGGGTGAGTGTGTACTGTGTACCGGACGACACTGGGTTTCTGCTGGAGTGGGGTGTTGTGGTAACACTGGGATTTGAAATCTCATCAGAGCTAATGGGACCTGTTGATTTTAGGCTCTGTATCACATATAAAAATCAGTCTTTTATTTATACTTCACACGCAGTTCCTCAAAAGGCTTCACTTCACGTGGCTCACGCTCGGCTTGTGTTTCTGATCTTTCTGTAGTGAGTTCACTGTTGAGGTCGACAGCAAAACCTTCAAACTCACAAAGGATATGGTGAACATCAAAAGGTTCCAGAAGACTTTGCATGGTAAGAGAATTAAACCGCTGTAAAATAAAGGTTTGTGTTTGTCGCAGCGTTAGTTTCTTGAACGTCTTGCTCCATGAACATGATTTATTTCAAGTTTTTATGAGTATTTTGAAGTGACCAGTGAACTCACTGTAGTAAAGTAGTAGGTTATCTTTATTGTAGAGTCCAGTGTTATTATTATTTTTATTTTAAATCTGAAGTGCCGTGTCCGTTTGAAATCTCAAGCAAATGTGTTTCTCTCTCCAGTTGAAGAGGTGGTCCCCAACGTCATCGAGCCTTCCTTTGGCATTGGCAGAATCATGTACTCTATATTTGAGCACACATTCCGCATCAGAGAGGGCGATGAGCAGAGGACGGTAAATATGAGAATGAATATATATATAAACTATAAACGTATCAGCGGTGCTTCTCTGTTATGACTGTGTTCTGTGGAAACATGCTGTGAATGAAAGTAACACCTTCTTCTTCTTCTTTTCTCAGTTTTTCAGTTTCCCGGCCACTGTAGCTCCCTACAAATGTTCCGTCCTCCCTCTCAGTCAAAATCAGGAATTCATGCCTTTTGTGCGGGAACTATGTGAGTGTGGTGTAAACATTTTAAACGAGAGGAAATGATTGTATGAAATCCAGTGCAGATTTAACTCAAGTTGGATGTAGTTCTGATCAAACTGACTCCTGTGGAAGTAGTGTATTGAGTTTATTTATTTATTTTTAATATAGGAATCAGTTTATTTTTTTGTGCTTTGAGAATTACTCAGGAAATATATTTTGGACAAAAAGCTGTTACATATTGTTGTTATCCCTAATGTGTAATTTATTTAAAACATGTAACTGATCCGACCTTCCATTTCCCAGCTGAAGCCTTGACCAAAAACGGTGTGTCCCACAAGGTGGACGACTCCTCCGGCTCCATCGGGAGACGCTATGCCCGGACGGATGAGATTGGTGTTGCTTTCGGCATTACCATCGACTTCGACACGGTCAACAAGTCGCCTCACACCGCCACGCTCAGAGACAGAGACTCTATGAGGCAGATCAGAGCTGAGGTAATGCCACATTTCTGTTCGCAGTTTAAAAAGCGTGCCTCTAGGAAGAGTTGTGCTGTAGTGAGTTGTCCTGCCTTGTCTAGTCATATATGAGTTGCACAGCTCTATCTAGTCTTTTTATAAGTCTTTTGTCTCCAGTGAACATTAATAAAGGTTAATAGTACACAAACAAAGCATTGTCACCTTATCTACATCGACCCGTCTCCTGATTCCTCGTTGGCCGAGCGGTAAGGATTGACGTGCTGACTTGTTTCACTGTGTCTATAACCTCAGGTTCGCGAGTTGCCTGAAATTGTCCGAGACCTCGCCAACGGTGCCACCACATGGGCTGAGATTGAGAGCAAATACCCCGTCTTCGAAGGCCAGGAGACCAGCAAGAAGGACACTGTGGAGGAGTAAAACAGACCCGGCTTCCTGCCTCTAGTCTACAGCCTCAAAGGCAGCCATGGACCTTTTTACACTTTGCACCCATAGGAACAATTTTATTGCATTCAGTGATCAACGTGCACCAGACACCTGTCTGTCATCTGCACAGTTACAAACATCTTATTAAATAAAGAGACAACAATGTCCTTAAACTGCAGAGGAAGTTTATAGATGTCTGCTCCTGCCAGGGTTCAGGGAAGTCTCTTACAGACGTAAAGAGGATGTGTTTATAAAGGGATAACTGTAATTTCTGCATTCGAAAAAGTGAGTGACTGTGGAATGCATCTTCGGTTCAATAAATCAAGCCAGCACCTTCTGGACCTATAACAGTGTGAGGTGTTTCTGACAGTGAGTGAGTGAAAGAGTGAGTGAGTGAGTGAAAGAAAGAGTGTGAGTGAAAGAAAGAGAGTGAGTGAAAGAAAGAAAGAGAGTGAATGAGTGAGTGAGTGAGTGAAAGAAAGAGAAAGTGAGTGAGTGAGTCAAAGAAAGAAAGTGAGTGAGTGAGTCAAAGAAAGAAAGAGTGAATGAGTGAGTGAAAGAAAGTGAGTGAGTGAGGGAAAGAAAGGGAGTAAATGAAAGAGTGAGTGAAAGAAAGAAAAAAAACAAACTCAGGGAGATCTTGAGTGTTCTCGAAGCTATCTCTCAAATACAAACAAACCCAGCCTTGGAATAAAGTTCTCAAAGGCAAGGACCTGAAGAACACGTGCGGAGACTGCGATGGAGCATTTTCCTTCTGTTAAGAGACTTCTGAAAGGGAGTTAAAATGTCACTGAAACTCGAAACTTCAAATGCAGCTACAATTGTATTATATCTGCGACAAACACATGTTGTGAAGCTCCCACTGCACCCTCACGACACCCATTTTTCTCTTATCACACATTTCTGGTTTAGACTGGTTTTGAAAACACTGTTCTCTGAGGGAGCACAACAGAAGTGAGCCCTGTGTGAAGTCCACCTCCACAGTGGCTGCTCCTGGAAGTTATCCTGTGCTTTTAATAACAGTATTTAAATATATGTAGTGTTTTAGGGACAGCGTTCTTAAATCATCTAAGGGTTAAAAACAGTGAAACCCAGAGCAGAAACAAATGCCCCTCTTTCAGAGACGAGAGAGAGACTTTGTTTTCTTCTGATCCAGCTGACTCCTGTCTACACAATGAACAAAGCCGTCGTTCTGTTTTCCCCCGCTGCTGGTCCCGTTCACAAACCAGAAACAACATTCAGGTAAGTTCTTTTATTTGAGTTTAAAGCAGATTTAACCCCTCGTACCGTGGGTTCATATTTGAGGCCTTATCTCCATTACTTTAGTGAAAATGAACTGGAAAATTAGTTGTAGATACTGAATGGTTTCAGTTTTATTAGAAATAATTGATTATTAATGACTGAATGATAAGCTTAGGGTTGAAGGGGTTAAACCATATGTTTTAAAGTACACTAATCATTCATTCATTGTCTGTAACCCTTATCCAGTTCAGGGCAGCGGTGGGTCACTGGAATCACTGGGCGCAAGGCAGGAACACACCCTCACAGGGAGAACACACCACAGTCTTCACAGAGAGTCACCCAGAGGAAACCCACACAGACACAGGGAGAACACACCACACTCCTCACAAACAGTCACCCAGAGGAAACCCACGCAGACACAGGGAGAACACACCACACTCCTCACAGACAGTCATCCAGAGGAAACCCACGCAGACACAGGGAGAACACACCACACTCCTCACAGACAGTCACCCGGAGGAAACCCACGCAGACACAGGGAGAACACACCACACTCCTCACAGACAGTCATCCAGAGGAAACCCACGCAGACACAGAGAGAACACACCACACTCCTCACAGACAGTCACCCGGAGGAAACCCACACAGACACAGAGAGAACACACCACACTCCTCACAGACAGTCACCCGGAGGAAACCCACGCAGACACAGAGACAACACACCACACTCCTCACAGACAGTCACCCGGAGGAAACCCACGCAGACACAGAGACAACACACCACACTCCTCACAGACAGTCACCCGGAGGAAACCCACGCAGACACAAGGAGAACACACCACACTCCTCACAGACAGTCACCCGGAGGAAACCCACGCAGACACAGGGAGAACACCCCACACTCCTCACAGACAGTCACCCGGAGGAAACCCACGCAGACACAGGGAGAACACCTGGAGCGGGACTGAAACACACAACTGTCCCTCCTCTCAGCTCCACTGACCAAACAGGAACATTTTGCAGTTCTACAGTTACAGACTAGTAATGCCTGTTGCTCTGCATACTTTTTTTGCCCCCGTTCAACCTGTTCTTCAATAATCAGAACCCCACACAGAGCAGGTAGGATTTGGCTGGTGGATATTTCTCAGTGCTGCAGTGACACTGACGTGATGGTGGTGTCAGTGTGTGCTGGGTTAGCACAAGTGGATCAGACAAAGCAGTACTGCTGGAGTTTGTAAACCAGTCATTATCTCTGCTGGTAAATGAAATCCGCTTGGTGGTGGTCCTGTGGGTATCCTCACTGTTGAAGAACAGGGTGAAAGGGGCCAAACCATGTACGTAGAGTGAGAAATACACTACAGTCTGTAATTAAAGAACTACAGAGTGCTCCTGTAAGGTCAGAGAGCGTGGACAGTGACTGCAGAATAAAAGCGGTCACAATGTTACGGCTGTTCGGTGTATAGCTATTTAATAAACTGTAACGAGAAAGTTTCAAATATTTATGACTTAATATCTCATAACTATAAAACCCTATCTAACTATAAGCTGTTATTATAAATTACTAAATGTCTGCATTTTTCCCAGTTACAGAAACAAGCAGTGCATATGTTTAATCATTAGCTCATTATTCATTCTGATGTCTGCAGGATGGTCTCCAGGCCCAGCAGCTCTGCCCACTTTTGAAGCCCTGCCCCCTTCACCTTTAACTGTCCGCCACTGCCCAGCCCGGCGTGGACGCTCTGTTGCTTTCCCACCAGCTCTGGATCTGTCCGTTGTCTAGTAAGCTGTCATTTTTAAACTTTTATCTTAAAGCCGTTGTTCTCTCCCGCTATTCAGAGGGCATCTGACTGATGTAAGCAGCCTTTTCACTTTGCATTGGCCTTACTGCACTCAAGGTTAGTACAGCAGGGGTCAGTGGAAGGCATTTTTCAGCGCACGAGTGAACTAACAGATCAATCAGAGCGTTTTCCATCTAACAGCCCTTCTGGATGTTCACCTACTTTTCCTGCATGTTCCCTTTACAAAAACCCACAGGCCTCAGTGCAGTTTGTCTTCGGAACTGTTCCAAGCCCCTGCTGCTCTACCGTACTGAAGCCTCTAACAATTCAGAGTGTAAAATCCCAAACTGGAATGCTCTGGTGTGATGCTCGGAACACAATTGAGAGGAGAGAAATAGCCCGGTTAAAAATAGCGAGGCCTGCTGGAGTGTAAATGTTCCAGATCACATTGAGCTGGAAACTTCTGCCCCTCTCGCTCCACTGAAGATGTTGGGGGAAACTCGAGCACTTTCCAATCAGATTTTAAAATGTAAGACTGCTGGATTGAATACTGTGTTATTAATAATAGAGTAACGTGCTGGCAGTTTTTGCCTGAAAATCTAACCGTGACACGCCCCTTCTTTAATGTCCAGATAAAGGTTTTGTTGATGTTACTAACATATATCATCAGGTTAAAGGTTTGTAAAGTTTATCAGAAGTATTTAAAAATGTCACAAAAAAAAAGCTGTGTGAACTTTGCTGGCAATAGAACATCACCAGACCTTTGTCACAGCATGTCTAGCTTCCTATGGGACTTAAAATGGTTGACATTTATTGTTGTAGTATAAGTCCAAAGCTGTAGTAAGTCTGTTCTGCAGTTTCCCACATTTTCTTACGCTGTGACAAATGCTAAAACAAAAGCTGTGTATTTGTTCATGTGAAAAAAGTCAAGCTTTCACTAAAAATATCCATTATTTTTTAAATGTATTTAACTAATCACTCTGTGTTTTTATTGGATGAAACTTAATGTTTCACTAACGGCATCAGAAAAAGAAAAGAAAACATGACATAGCGTCTAATGCTAATGCTAACGCTAATGCTATTTCTAATGCTAACACATTGTTATGGTTCAATTCATTATTTATATTCACAGATCCGCTGTAATATTAAAATGACAACGTTTGTACACTTATTGTCCATGTTGTCAGCTCTGCTGTCATTATAGGTGCCCTTGGTACTCCTACAAATGGGCTGTAGTCCCTCTGATGCTCTGCATACTTTGGTGCTTTAGTCAGGATCACAAGAGAGTTTTTAAACCCCTCAGTGTCTGGACTGAGAACAGTCCACCGACCAAAAACATCCAGCCAACAGAGTCCTGTGTCACTGATGAAGGACTAGAGGACGAGCGACACACACTGTGCAGTGACAGATGAGCTACTGTCTCTGACTCTACATCTACAAGGTGGACCAACGAGGGAGGAGTGTCTCACAGAGTGGACAGAGAGTGGACACAGGGTTTAAAAACTCCAGCAGCACTGCTGTGTCTGATCCACTCTACACCAGCACAACACACACTCACACACCACGATGGCACTGAGAATGGTCAAATAATGCCTGCTCTTTCTTTCTTTGAATTTTTGTATTGAAATGCATTCATTTTATGATTTGTGTTGTTGTGCTGTGGCTTGCTGTTGCAGGATGGGGGTCAAAACTGCTTTACCCAGGTGTGAGCTCTACAGTTACTATGTGGTGCTGTCCTTGGCCATGCTCTGGGCTGCCAGCTGGGTTTTTGAAGTGTCCAGCTGTAAGTGTGAATGGACACACACACACACACTCTCACACATACACACTCATATCCTGAGGCGATATTAACCAGTGTTCTCAGGTCAGCACGTCTCTAGTCATTTGTAAGGCAGCTATCTGAACTGAAGTGCCTACAGTAGTGCTCACATACGTTTACACTGTAAGCACTAATCAGCATTAGATTTTTTTATTTTATTTAAGATTAAGCTGAATCTCAGTCTAAATTCTATTCAGATTCTGTACTAAAGCTCTTTTAATCACGGACACCCCCCTGTGAGGGACCTGCTCTATGGAGCGTGAAGCTAATCTGACATCTCAAGGGAGGTCCAATTCATAAAACAAATTGACTTATTGCTAATTTAATCAATTAAGCAAGGCTTGTATGGACACGGTTATTTATTTCTCTGACTGTGCAGGAGGGATATGGAGCTGTGTATTGTCTGAGGGAAAGGGCAGAGGGCAGGGCCAGCTGCTGTGAGCTATGTCGACAATGCCGAAGGGATCATGTGTCCGTATTAATACTCTAGAGACAGGAAGAAAAATAGGATGGGGTTGTTTGTTTTTTAGGCCCCAAACCTCCAGCGTGGATCTGATTTAGAAGACTGGATACCACCAGGATGATTGAGTCTCTTACTATAATTAACAGCGAAGCTATTCAACTGTAGTTATACAATAAAACATTTGAAAAAGATTTGTAAATCGTATTTTTATAACATGGCACAGGGACACACAGCTCGAGGGGCTTGGGGTCGTGGGTGAGCGTATGAAACACGGGTGCTCAGGTGTGAGTGTGTGAAACTGTCCACAGTTTTGAGTGTGTCAGTTACTGGGTGAGTGTGTGAAACACTAAACATTTGATTTACCTTGGTCCTCAGTGGGCGGCAAGGTGGCGCATCAGGTAATGTCACAGTCACACAGCTCCAGGGGTTCAATTCCCGCTCTGGGTGACTGTCTGTGAGGAGTGTGGTGTGTTCTCCCTGTGTCTGCGTGGGTTTCCTCCGGGTGACTGTCTGTGAGGAGTGTGGTGTGTTCTCTCTGTGTCTGCGTGGGTTTCCTCCGGGTGACTGTCTGTGAGGAGTGTGGTGTGTTCTCCCTGTGTCTGCGTGGGTTTCCTCTGGGTGCTCCGGTTTCCTCCCACAGTCCAAAAACACACGTTGGTTGGTGGATTGGAGACTCAAAAGTGTCCTTTGGTGTGAGTGTCTGTGGCCCTGTGAAGGACTGGCGCCCCCTCCAGGGTGTGTTCCCACCTTGCGCCCAATGATTCCAGGTAGGTTCTGGACCCACTGCGACCCTGAACTGGATAAGGGTTACAGATAATGAATGAATGAATGAATGAATGAATGATCCTCAGTGTTGGTTATAAACTGCACTGCTTTAATGACAAATCTTTGCTATTTCCTATGAAGCAAACGCAAACCGGAAATCCTTCAAGTCCAGTGTCCAGCCAGGATGGTATTATTTTGGCAGGAAAATGGTGAGATCCAATCACAAAGCCCTTTCCTGTCTAAAACATACCGAACTAAGTAGCACAATGGCTGAAAGTCAATCATCTGTTTCCACTCCTCCAGGACACGGCTGATTTGGAGTGGATGATGTGGTTCTGCACGTTCCGTGAGCACATAGTCTTTGCGATGTCTGGACATGTCATATTCGCCAAGATCTGCTCCATGCTGGCTCCACAGGTGAGAACAGTTCGTATTAATAACCAGCATCACGGCAGCAGTAATTAAGGATGTATTCAAAACCTGCATTAACCATTAGTAGCACTGCAGCAGTATTAAGACTTATATTCAAAAGCTTGCGAATGATGGTAGAATAAGAGTCTGTGGGGTGAAGAGAGTGCAGAGGTAACTGCATCCAAACAGGGCACGGAAACTCAGAACCAAGTGACCTAGGGCAACAGGAAATGAACACGACAAAGGTGACAACTCGCTGAAGACGGAGGCACAGAAAGTGTGAACAGTTTAGAAGCGCCTCAGCGTAAACTGTAAACGGGGGTCAGAAGTGCAGAAAGCAGACGTTTGGTAAGAAATAGAGGGACTAAAGTGTGATACAGTAAAACAACACCTGGTTCAAACCAGTTCTGCCTCTGCACAACTCAGAACAGGATGGGGTTTATTGATATAATCTAGCGTATGTGACATATTCTTCACACTTTGTCTCTTGAACTCCAAGTGAGTGAACATCGTTCCCAGAGAGCTTTTATTTGTGGTAAACCTTTGATGTTCTGGGCCCTTATTCCGAACCTAAACGAACCTAAATATGCTGAGACTATTTATAATCCATGGTAAGATTTACGAGGACATATGAAATGTTGTGACTTGGTGTTAAGCTGCTAGTGAGCAATGAGGGAGAAGAGCACACTGCTGTGAAAACAGACAGTCGAGATACAACAAAGTGTTTTTAATATTCAAACTCTTAGCATTTAAGCTATTAAAACATTTATAAATGTAGGGGGACACCTGCAGAGATGACAATCTAATTTGCTTATACTCCTCTCCTCTCAGTACCGCTCGCTGGTTTTCATGGTCTACGGTCTTCTGGCTGTGCTGACCAGTATGGGCTGGACGTACGTCAGTCTTATCCTGTCCCACTGTGTGCTGCTCTACAGCATCTCACTGGTTAAACTCCGATGGCTGTGCTTCACTGCTGGACTCACTACACTGGCCATGTTTAAAATGGAGCCATTCGTCTCTTGGCAGGTAAACAAACAAAGAAGAGTGAGGAGATACTGACCCAGGAGTAATGTGTTTCACAGACGTATTGCTTAAAAGTATGCTACTTGTGTGTGTATTCAGTTTTTTTATTTTTATTGTACTGTTAGTACATACTGAACATACTTAAGTACACTATCATTTACAGATAGCCTCCTCCCTCTGTGGGAGTCTGGCCCAAGGACTGGAATCTTACCCAATTTCACTATGCCATCCCTCCCCACCTCTGGTTTACAGAAATATAACTGTGTGCCCTTTAGGCCGGTATTGTGACCGGTTCTTTCGAGCTCCGTCCTCTTCTGTTCTACGGCGGCTGTGGCTTCACCATCATGCGCTGTATGAGCTTTGCTCTGGAGAACTGTGAGAGAAAAGAGGGAAACTACAGCATCCTGGAGCTGCTTAAGTACAACTTCTACCTCCCCTTCTTCTACTTCGGACCCATCATGACTTTTGATCAATTTTACATCCAGGTATTTGCTGATGAAATTCACTGCATGACGTTTTCACAGCAGTTTGACGATAGGGTAATTGTTAAGCAACTTAAGTAAGGCGCTTTCTACTTGGAAAAGGACCAATATGATGTTTCTCCACAAGAGGGCGCTGTGGGTAATTTATTAACTCGAGTGTATTCCTGTAGAACAGCGTTTTTACACCAATCCTCGTTATTTAACAACATAAATCATACCCACAGGCCCAAGTTTCCCTTTCAACCACAACATGTCCGAGCCCTGACACAGAGATACTTGCTATAATATAAATATTTGATAAAACCATCAGTATGTGAGTGTTTCTGTTTCAAATGCTGTCCATTAGCCACTAGGCTGCTAACTTGCTAATGACAAAACACAGGGTTTCATGGAGTATTCATGCAAATTACACGTCATATTTTAAAGTAAGGGCTGTGTGCTGTGTGTGGGGTCCTCTGCAGGCCAATAAACCCGACCTGAGCAGGAAAGAGAGGGAGATGTGGAACATTTCAGTTCAGGCCCTGTTGAACCTGGGGGTTATCATCATCGTGGCTGTGGTCTTCCACTTCATGTACATTCTGACCATTCCCAGTGACCCGAAGCTGCTCAAACACCTCTCAGACTGGACAATTGGTGTGTGGTCTTTTAGATATAGATACTAACATATAACTCCTGTGATAAATATTATTGTTACTAATGTATAATACTTATGACAGATATTTAATTATTATAAATCTATTATATAAATCTTTTATACATATTTAACCCGTTTAACGTCCTCATATCTCTGCTCCAGCTGGTTTGGCGTACATGAATGTGGTGTATGACTGGGTGAAGGCCGCTGTGATGTTTGGGGTCATAAACACAGTTTCTCGACTGGACCATCTGGACCCCCCTAAACCCCCCAAATGCATCACGATGCTCTATGTCTTCTCTGAGACGTGAGTATGCTCTTCTGTTCCTTTCTTAATTCCTTTAAAGCTTTTGGTGGATGGAGCTATTAATGGAAAGCCTTGCCGCTCTTTTTAAAGGCACTTTGACAGAGGAATCAATGACTGGCTTTGCAAGTAAGTTCCATTCATTTATTTTTCATCTCTGAAGAGTCATAGTGTTTACACGTGCGTGTACATCTTACTGAGGAATATCTCTGCAGGTATGTCTATAACTACCTTGGTGGAAAACACGAGAACGTACTAGACGAGCTGATAGCCTCGCTCTGCACCTTCGGGGTCACGGTTCTGTGGCTGGGGCCCAGATGGGTCGTCCTCATATGGGCTTTTCTCTGCTGCTTCGGCCTGAACTTTGAGCTGTGGATGGGCAAGTTTTTCAAGATGGAGCCCTTTATTTCCATTGAGGTGAGATATAGAGCTGGAAGTAGAAGGATGTACTACATAAATGACCATGCAAACTGTGTAATATCTCTCATACAGCAATCAGCCAAAAGATTAAAACCTCTGACAGGTTCCCATGACCCTGCTGCTAGTCCACTACTCGTCCTTCTTTGGACCATTTTTTTTATTAGGTACTAACCACTGCACACTGGAAACCCCTTAAATAAACCTGCCATTTTGGAGATGCTCTGCTCTGACCAAAACATTATGACCATCACAGTTTTGCCCGTGTCATAGTGGCTCAGCGCCTTACTCTCACACATTTCTCCTGCTTTCATCAGAGTGTTTATCACAGATATCAGTGTAATAATGTATTTTATTCACTCCACTGGTCAGTAATTTAGTCTAGGGTTTGATCAATAAACACCATTTGTAGATACAGATACATACAGATCTCAAAAATCCTTATTCTTTCTGCCCCTAGATGGCAATGTCTGAATCAATGTCCCGCAGAATTAGAGCCGTGTTCAACACGTTCAACTTCTGGAGCATAGTCCTGTTCAATGTCCTGGCCCTCAGCAGTCTGGACTTTGCGAAGCTTGTTGCCAAAAGACTGCTGCTGAAAGGTAAGGAGTGTGTCCTGTTTGCACAGTCAGTGTAGAAACCAAATATCACATTGTACACCCTGACTCTAAAACTGAATATAAATGGAGTGATTAGATTAATCTGCCTTTAATGCGAGGCCTTTATCTGTGAGCTAATCTCTCCCTCTCCTGATACAGGTTTCCCTCTGTCCACGATCACGGTGATGTTTGTGACTTACTGTTTGGTGCAGATCATTAAAGAGAGAGAAAGAAAGCAGGCGCTGATCGATGATCCAGATCCCGTACCCCCTCCTGTCCCTGTCCCTGTCCCCCCACCCACCAGCGCCACTTCTGCATTCTCCACCACAGCCCCCTCTGCCCCCCAGGACCCCAACAAGGAAAAGGCAGAGTAGAAAGATATTTCCTGGAAGTTAGTTCTCGACGGATTATTTATAGATTTGTAGTCAGTCCTCGTTTACCAGAAAACACAAGTGACTTCATTATTTCACGCGTGTGAGGTTTTAAATTGATCAGTAATTAACTAATAGAGAAACTCAACAGATTTCATATGATGTCAGTCAACCTTAATGACCATAGTCTTTATTGTTTAGATTTACACAGTAAAAGTACTTGTGTACAATTATTTGGACTCTGTGTTCGTTGCCTCTCACTGTGCGTTAACACTAAGGGGGAAATAAAAGAGTGAAAAAAGTCTTGTCTGTGGGTGTTATCTGGCTGTTTTTTCATCACTATTTGAATTACCATCTTCTTAAAATGCTGAATATTGGAGGAGAAATATTTAATCAGAGAGAGATGGATTTTTTGAGCCTAAATTTTAAGGAAAATTTAACGAATGAAATGCACATGAAATCAGAGCAGTTTCATGTCAAAAAATGCAGAAAAGTTTAAAAAGTCGGGCGGCACGGTGGGTGTCGCAGTCACACAGCTCCAGGGACCTGGAGGTTGTGGGTTCGATTCCCGCTCCGGGTGACTGTCTGTGAGGAGTGTGGTGTGTTCTCTCTGTGTCTGCGTGGGTTTCCTCCGGGTGACTGTCTGTGAGGAGTGTGGTGTGTTCTCTCTGTGTCTGCGTGGGTTTCCTCCGGGTGACTGTCTTTGAGGAGTGTGGTATGTTCTCCCTGTGTCTGCGTGGGTTCCCTCCGGGTGACTGTGAGGAGTGTGGTGTGTTCTCCCTGTGTCTGCGTGGGTTTCCTCCAGGTGACTGTCTGTGAGGAGTGTGGTGTGTTCTCCCTGTGTCTGCGTGGGTTTCCTCCGGGTGACTGTCTGTGAGGAGTGTGGTGTGTTCTCCCTGTGTCTGCATGAGTTTCCTACGGGTGACTGTCTTTGAGGAGTGTGGTGCGTTCTCCCTGTGTCCGCGTGGGTTTCCTCCGGGTGACTTGACTGTGAGGAGTTGGTGTGTTCTCTCTGTGTCTGCGTGGGTTTCCTCCGGGTGACTTGACTGTGAGGAGTTGGTGTGTTCTCTCTGTGTCTGCGTGGGTTTCCTCCGGGTGACTGTCTTTGAGGAGTGTGGTATGTTCTCCCTGTGTCTGCGTGGGTTTCCTCCGGGTGACTGTGAGGAGTGTGGTGTGTTCTCCCTGTGTCTGCATGGGTTTCCTCCAGGTGACTGTCTTTGAGGAGTGTGGTGTGTTCTCCCTGTGTCCGCGTGGGTTTCCTCCGGGTGACTTGACTGTGAGGAGTTGGTGTGTTCTCTCTGTGTCTGCGTGGGTTTCCTCCGGGTGACTGTGAGGAGTGTGGTGTGTTCTCCCTGTGTCTGCATGGGTTTCCTCCAGGTGACTGTCTTTGAGGAGTGTGGTGTGTTCTCCCTGTGTCCGCGTGGGTTTCCTCCGGGTGACTTGACTGTGAGGAGTTGGTGTGTTCTCTCTGTGTCTGCGTGGGTTTCCTCCGGGTGACTGTCTTTGAGGAGTGTGGTGTGTTCTCCCTGTGTCTGCGTGGGTTCCCTCCGGGTGACTGTCTGTGAGGAGTGTGGTGTGTTCTCCCTGTGTCTGCGTGGGTTTCCTCCAGGTGACTGTCTGTGAGGAGTGTGGTGTGTTCTCCCTGTGTCTGTGTTGGTTTCCTCCAGGTGACTGTCTGTGAGGAGTGTGGTGTGTTCTCCCTGTGTCTGCGTGGGTTTCCTCCAGGTGACTGTCTGTGAGGAGTGTGGTGTGTTCTCCCTGTGTCTGCGTGGGTTTCCTCCGGGTGACTGTGAGGAGTTTGGTGTGTTCTCCCTGTGTCTGCATGGGTTTCCTCCGGGTGACTGTGAGGAGTGTGGTGTGTTCTCCCTGTGTCTGCGTGGGTTTCCTCCGGGTGACTGTCTTTGAGGAGTGTGGTATGTTCTCCCTGTGTCTGCGTGGGTTTCCTCCAGGTGACTGTCTGTGAGGAGTGTGGTGTGTTCTCCCTGTGTCTGTGTTGGTTTCCTCCAGGTGACTGTCTGTGAGGAGTGTGGTGTGTTCTCCCTGTGTCTGCGTGGGTTTCCTCCGGGTGACTTGACTGTGAGGAGTTGGTGTGTTCTCTCTGTGTCTGCGTGGGTTTCCTCCGGGTGACTGTGAGGAGTGTGGTGTGTTCTCCCTGTGTCTGCATGGGTTTCCTCCAGGTGACTGTCTTTGAGGAGTGTGGTGTGTTCTCCCTGTGTCCGCGTGGGTTTCCTCCGGGTGACTTGACTGTGAGGAGTTGGTGTGTTCTCTCTGTGTCTGCGTGGGTTTCCTCCGGGTGACTGTCTTTGAGGAGTGTGGTGTGTTCTCCCTGTGTCTGCGTGGGTTCCCTCCGGGTGACTGTCTGTGAGGAGTGTGGTGTGTTCTCCCTGTGTCTGCGTGGGTTTCCTCCAGGTGACTGTCTGTGAGGAGTGTGGTGTGTTCTCCCTGTGTCTGTGTTGGTTTCCTCCAGGTGACTGTCTGTGAGGAGTGTGGTGTGTTCTCCCTGTGTCTGCGTGGGTTTCCTCCAGGTGACTGTCTGTGAGGAGTGTGGTGTGTTCTCCCTGTGTCTGCGTGGGTTTCCTCCGGGTGACTGTGAGGAGTTTGGTGTGTTCTCCCTGTGTCTGCATGGGTTTCCTCCGGGTGACTGTGAGGAGTGTGGTGTGTTCTCCCTGTGTCTGCGTGGGTTTCCTCCGGGTGACTGTCTTTGAGGAGTGTGGTATGTTCTCCCTGTGTCTGCGTGGGTTTCCTCCAGGTGACTGTCTGTGAGGAGTGTGGTGTGTTCTCCCTGTGTCTGTGTTGGTTTCCTCCAGGTGACTGTCTGTGAGGAGTGTGGTGTGTTCTCCCTGTGTCTGCGTGGGTTTCCTCCAGGTGACTGTCTGTGAGGAGTGTGGTGTGTTCTCCCTGTGTCTGCGTGGGTTTCCTCCGGGTGACTGTCTGTGAGGAGTGTGGTGTGTTCTCTCTGTGTCTGCGTGGGTTTCCTCCGGGTGACTGTCTTTGAGGAGTGTGGTGTGTTCTCTCTGTGTCTGCGTGGGTTTCCTCCGGGTGACTGTCTGTGAGGAGTGTGGTGTGTTCTCTCTGTGTCTGCGTGGGTTTCCTCCGGGTGACTGTCTTTGAGGAGTGTGGTATGTTCTCCCTGTGTCTGCGTGGGTTCCCTCCGGGTGACTGTGAGGAGTGTGGTGTGTTCTCCCTGTGTCTGCGTGGGTTTCCTCCAGGTGACTGTCTGTGAGGAGTGTGGTGTGTTCTCCCTGTGTCTGCGTGGGTTTCCTCCGGGTGACTGTCTGTGAGGAGTGTGGTGTGTTCTCCCTGTGTCTGCATGAGTTTCCTACGGGTGACTGTCTTTGAGGAGTGTGGTGCGTTCTCCCTGTGTCCGCGTGGGTTTCCTCCGGGTGACTTGACTGTGAGGAGTTGGTGTGTTCTCTCTGTGTCTGCGTGGGTTTCCTCCGGGTGACTTGACTGTGAGGAGTTGGTGTGTTCTCTCTGTGTCTGCGTGGGTTTCCTCCGGGTGACTGTCTTTGAGGAGTGTGGTATGTTCTCCCTGTGTCTGCGTGGGTTTCCTCCGGGTGACTGTGAGGAGTGTGGTGTGTTCTCCCTGTGTCTGCATGGGTTTCCTCCAGGTGACTGTCTTTGAGGAGTGTGGTGTGTTCTCCCTGTGTCCGCGTGGGTTTCCTCCGGGTGACTTGACTGTGAGGAGTTGGTGTGTTCTCTCTGTGTCTGCGTGGGTTTCCTCCGGGTGACTGTCTTTGAGGAGTGTGGTGTGTTCTCTCTGTGTCTGCGTGGGTTTCCTCCGGGTGACTGTCTTTGAGGAGTGTGGTATGTTCTCCCTGTGTCTGCGTGGGTTTCCTCCGGGTGACTGTGAGGAGTGTGGTGTGTTCTCCCTGTGTCTGCATGGGTTTCCTCCAGGTGACTGTCTTTGAGGAGTGTGGTGTGTTCTCCCTGTGTCCGCGTGGGTTTCCTCCGGGTGACTTGACTGTGAGGAGTTGGTGTGTTCTCTCTGTGTCTGCGTGGGTTTCCTCCGGGTGACTGTCTTTGAGGAGTGTGGTGTGTTCTCCCTGTGTCTGCGTGGGTTCCCTCCGGGTGACTGTCTGTGAGGAGTGTGGTGTGTTCTCCCTGTGTCTGCGTGGGTTTCCTCCAGGTGACTGTCTGTGAGGAGTGTGGTGTGTTCTCCCTGTGTCTGTGTTGGTTTCCTCCAGGTGACTGTCTGTGAGGAGTGTGGTGTGTTCTCCCTGTGTCTGCGTGGGTTTCCTCCAGGTGACTGTCTGTGAGGAGTGTGGTGTGTTCTCCCTGTGTCTGCGTGGGTTTCCTCCGGGTGACTGTGAGGAGTTTGGTGTGTTCTCCCTGTGTCTGCATGGGTTTCCTCCGGGTGACTGTGAGGAGTGTGGTGTGTTCTCCCTGTGTCTGCGTGGGTTTCCTCCGGGTGACTGTCTTTGAGGAGTGTGGTATGTTCTCCCTGTGTCTGCGTGGGTTTCCTCCAGGTGACTGTCTGTGAGGAGTGTGGTGTGTTCTCCCTGTGTCTGTGTTGGTTTCCTCCAGGTGACTGTCTGTGAGGAGTGTGGTGTGTTCTCCCTGTGTCTGCGTGGGTTTCCTCCAGGTGACTGTCTGTGAGGAGTGTGGTGTGTTCTCCCTGTGTCTGCGTGGGTTTCCTCCGGGTGACTGTGAGGAGTGTGGTGTGTTCTCCCTGTGTCTGCGTGGGTTTCCTCCGGGTGACTGTGAGGAGTGTGGTGTGTTCTCCCTGTGTCTGCATGGGTTTCCTCCGGGTGATTGTCTTTGAGGAGTGTGGTGTGTTCTCCCTGTGTCCGCGTGGGTTTCCTCCGGGTGACTTGACTGTGAGGAGTTGGTGTGTTCTCTCTGTGTCTGCGTGGGTTTCCTCCGGGTGACTGTCTTTGAGGAGTGTGGTATGTTCTCCCTGTGTCTGCGTGGGTTCCCTCCAGGTGACTGTCTGTGAGGAGTGTGGTGTGTTCACCCTGTGTCTGCGTGGGTTTCCTCCAGGTGACTGTGTGTGAGGAGTGTGGTGTGTTCTCCCTGTGTCTGCGTGGGTTTCCTCCGGGTGACTGTGAGGAGTGTGGTGTGTTCTCCCTGTGTCTGCGTGGGTTTCCTCCGGGTGACTGTCTGTGAGGAGTGTGGTGTGTTCTCCCTGTGTCTGCGTGGGTTTCCTCCGGGTGACTGTCTGTGAGGAGTGTGGTGTGTTCTCCCTGTGTCTGCGTGGGTTTCCTCCGGGTGCTCCAGTTTCCTCCCACAGTCCAAAAACACACGTTGGTTGGTGGATTGGCAACTCAAAAGTGTCCGCAGGTGTGTGTGAGTGTGTGTGTGTTGCCCTGTGAAGGACTGGCACCCCCTCCAGGGTGTATTCCCGCCTTGCGTCTAATGATTCCAGGTAGGCTCTGGACCCACCGCGACCCTGAACTGGATAAGGGTTACAGATGAATGAATGAATGAATGAATGTGAAAAGTCAGAATTGTTCACGGTGGTGGTGATAGGAACCAGGAGGTAATCAGTGTTAATCACTTCAGCTGTCAGTGGGTTTAAATTTGTGGCTGATTACTTATAAAACATGACACATAGATGTTCATTGGTGGTTCTGATAGTACGTAAAAATGGCTGTATGTTGTACACACCACTGTCATCTGTTTTTCTCAGAGCTTATGAGGTTGAACCCTTTTTGCCTCTGTCACACTGCAGCTCATACAAACTCATAAAGGCATAAATATCAATGATGTTGATGTGATGTCCTGCTCTAAGCTGTGGAGTATTTCTGCACTCTTACATAATCACAGAGTCTCTCAGTTCATGCTGGACACCTGCTCTGGGAAAAAAATAAAAATCAGTTTGTATTTACTGTGGTAAGTCAGTCGAAGTAAAAAGACTTTGGGACTTTGGTGTTACATTGTATTCTGTTTTATTTGGTTCCTCGTGTAAATGTATTAAATCTAAAATTTAAATTTCCCAGTGACTTTTAGTAGGTTGGCAGTAGGCATCTCCCTTAATAAACACTGACCTCACCAATAGGCCCTGGGTCCTTATGACTCAGGGGCAGAAGCTGCAGCCTCATAGAGGGGCAGTGTGTCAGCTGTTGCACTGGATGGGGGTTATATTTCACATGTACAAGCAAAGGCCTGACCTATAAATAGCCTGTCCAGTTGGAGTTCAGCTGAAGTGTCAGGACAGCTGAGGAAGTCTGCTAATCCACAGGGTAGGGTTGAACGTGCCCAGCCTGGGACTGGACACTGTCGGAGGGATAGTTAGGACAAACACTAGTCCAAAGGACTGGCCCAAAGTTCCGCTGAGACAGTCTAAGACTGAGGATCAAACATGGCTCTGCCTATAGATCCCATGGAGGAGCCTCGGATGTACCAGCAAACGTTGCTGCAGGATGGCCTCTGCGACCTGCTGGACAACGACACCATGGTGGACTGTGTGCTGAAGATTAAGGACAAGGAGTTCCCCTGCCACAGGCTGGTACTGGCTGCCTGCAGCTCCTACTTCCGTGCTTTCTTCCAGTCTGGAGTTGAAGAGAGCAAGCAAAGGGAAATCGTACTGGAAGACGTTGAGCCTGGTGTGATGGGCATGATCCTCAAGTACCTCTACACCTCCAGCATCAACGTGACTGAGCAGAACGTCCAAGACATCTTCGCCCTGGCCAACATGCTCCAGATCCCATCCATTTTCACCGTCTGTGTATCTTTCTTGCAAAAGCGCTTGAGCTTGAGCAACTGCCTGGCGATCTTCCGCCTGGGCCTGATGCTCGATTGCCCAAGATTGGCTATATCCGCCAGGAACTTTGCTTGCGAACGCTTCCAGCTGATTTCCAAAGATGAGGAGTTCCTAAAGTTGAACCCCAGTGAGCTGGCGGCCATCTTGGCCTCGGACACCCTAAACGTGGAGACGGAGCAGGATGTTTTTGAGTCCTTGATCATGTGGGTCGGCCATGATTGTGACAAGAGGCTGGATGAGATTCCAGGTCTGGTGGACTGTGTGCGCTTCCGGCTGATCCCTCAGGAATACTTCTCCAAGAAGGTTGAGCACCATGAATGGCTGCGTTCCAACCCAGAAATCGCCAAGAAGTTGCAGCTGGTCAAAGATGCCTACGTTGGGAAGCTTCCGGAAGTCCAGAAGAGCAAGAAAAGTGAGAAAAAGGATAAGGATGAAGGGAAGAAAGAGCAAGGAGAAGAAGAGGAAGAAGGGCAGGAAGATCTGCTTCCTGGAGTCCTGAACGATAACCTGAGGTTTGGTATGTTCCTCAGAGACTTGATTTTCATGATAACGGACACAGGCTCTGTGGCTTATGACCCTGCAGCAAACGACTGCTACGTGGCATCACTTTCCACCCAGATTCCAAAAAATCACTGCAGCCTGGTCACCAAGGAGAACCAGGTCTTTGTGGCTGGAGGACTTTTCTTCAATGAAAACAGCAAAGAGGAACAGCTGAGCTCATACTTCTTGCAGGTATAAAATCCAATCTATTTCATGTCAAGCTTTGGATAAGATCTGATTTATCAAAACCACAGTAAACCACTAACTGAGATGTAAACAAAGTACTTCAGAGTGGTATGGTGTGTGAACTATGAATTCAGACATTCTTTAATGGCCAAATTAGCCAAATTCTCCATTCCATATTTGTTTTTTTAGTTTTGGTACCCGCTTATCCAGTGCAGGGTCGTGGTAATTGACTTCCATATTAATATATAAATACAGTTCACGAGGATCTAGACCTACTTCTCATTTTTTAACTCCTCACAGTTTGACCCTGCAAGTTCAGACTGGCTGGGCATGCCCCCTATGCCCTCCCCTCGCTTCCTGTTCAGCATGGGCGAAGCAGAGACCTCCATCTTTGTGATTGGCGGCAAAGAGATGAAGGAAGGAGAGAGCACTTTGGATTCTGTCCTGGTTTATGATAGACAGTGAGTTCCTCAAAGTCATAATGGGATTCATTTTCCATGTTGGGAATAATCAGTAAGCAGGAAATTACAGGCATGAAGAACAACAAATATACCTTTGTCTTTATTCTGTTATCTTTTACTCTGGTCTTAGCATTAGACCGTGGCTGTATTTCTTTCTCCTGCTGCTTCTTTTCTTTGCAAGTGTTCTTCATTTCCTTTTCTAACCAGAAGTAACCTGAAACAGCATTACCACGTTATCACATACATTCTTTCACCCTGATCTAGATCTTTCAAATGGACGGAGTCTGACCCCGTTCCCTATCCAGTGTATGGCCATGGGACAGCGTCTCACAACGGAATTGTGTATGTAATCGGAGGAAAAGGGGACAGCAAGTGAGTTTAACCCAAAGTCCTATGTTTTAGAAGATCATAACTTTATAAAATTCTAAAACAAACTCTGCTTTTTTTACAGACAGTGTTTAAATAGAGTTTGTGCCTACGACATTAAGAAAGGTGAATGGAAGGACGTAGCTCCTCTGAAGACTGCCCGCTCTCTGTTTGGCATAACTGTCCACAAAGGAAAGATCTACGTTGCTGCAGGAGTTACTGAGGCTGGTCTGACTGGAAGTGTGGAGGTCTATGACATTGCAGCAAACAAGTCAGTGCCTACAGTCGGTATAACAATAACAATGAGAAATTACTTAGTTGTGTCCGTTGATTATACCTCAGTAACAAAGCTATCTGCTGATTATATTTATTTTAAAAAATCACTGGTGAAAAATGGGCAAATGATTTTTTGCAGGTGGTCTGAGTTTGTGGAGTTCCCTCAGGAGAGGAGCTCCCTCAGTTTGATCACAGTGGGAAATAACATCTATGCTGTAGGGGGCTTTGCAATGCTTCCTGGTGAAGACAATGAAGACTTGACGCCCAAAGAGATGACTGATATCTGGAGGTAAGTGATGACAAGGTGTAGAGTAAAACACTTTTGGAATTCTCTATTCATTATCTGAGTGATGCCCATGTTCATGTTCTCGTTATG
The DNA here is from genome assembly GCF_029633855.1 of Hoplias malabaricus. Lineage (NCBI taxonomy): Eukaryota > Metazoa > Chordata > Actinopteri > Characiformes > Erythrinidae > Hoplias > Hoplias malabaricus. The sequence goes on from NC_089800.1 coordinate 1,228,351, forward strand.
GTCTGATCACAGTAGAGGCTGAGAGTTTAAATGACCTTTTGTACTATCGTGTAAATGATCGAAGAACTCACTGTTTCTCCTCAGGTTTGATGAAGCGGAGAGGAAGTGGAACGGCATTCTCAGAGAAATTCGCTATGCATCCGGCGCCACAATGCTAGGAGTCCGCCTCAACACTCTGAGACTCACAAAACTGTGACGAAAGACTGGAGCAGTCCACCAAAACCAGCAGCGCGAGTCTTTCAGCACCATAAAAACCAAGATTTTTGAGCATCCATTCTGAACATATTCATGGAAAAATCTGCATCATTTGGTTCCTATTCTGAGTAGCTTCCAATAGTTAAAACAGTCCAGCTCAAGCTAAATTTATAGGCGATTTTTTACCTTTTAAGCTTTTCCTGGTAAATTCTATACATTATGTAAGTCTTCCCCTGGCACACAGTGCTTCCAAGATACAATTGTGAAGAATATCACATGCCCCCCCCAAATTATATGAAGCCAGACTCTGCTAGTGCGCCACTGCCAGTGCAACAACATTGGACAGCTCAGCACACTTGGAGGAGAACACTAATTGGACTATCTAGTTGTTACATTACCTAGCTTGCACCCACATGGCTGCACTGTGTTGTACTGGGGAAGGAAGAGGACCATCGATGAATATTGACGATGATTCCAGCTTAATATTTTCTATAAATGTGCTATTACCATATTCATATTGAGTAGTGGTGGTTCTATCTAAATACACAGATGTAGACAAAACAATGACGAATGACTCAACCCCCTAAAAAAACAGACAAAGCAAGGTTTAGTATAATGTTTAATTTAGTTTACTATTGAAATTAACTTTTATATTTGTTACAGACAGTAAACACAACTTATACAATAAATGACATAAGATACAGTCTAATGTTATTAGCACCTCTAGACACTAGTCTTCGTATTGTTTTAGTACTGTGTTAACAAAACTGACGTGACTACTGCATACATGTGTTCTCTGTACACAAATGGTTGACTAAGACATTGGGTTTACATTTGCAAAATAGTAGGAAATATTGCAGGAACAGTCTCAATAGGTTAATACGTACAATGGAATAGTATGTTAATAGGTATTAAATGTGTTATTTTTTAAAAAAGTGATTCTACCTTTGAATTAGTTGTAACTGAATCCTTGGTAGAGAGTCAGTCCTTTTACACTTCTCTTTCACTCTGTTAATTCAACCAAAAAAACCAAGATAAAGCAAGATAGAACGTGACAAACACATTTTCTTTCATTACACATATATTGCTTTCTCTGTTGCCGTAAGAGTTATGTATGAAATCATAGCGCGTTTAAAAAGAAAATAAAGGCCACAAAATGCTACTCTATACGTCTAGCAGCAAACAAGATAAGAACACACACCTTTTCAAAATCCAGTGGGAAAATACAAATACACAGTCAAAACAGTACGTTTTCCCAGTCGTGAAGTAACGTGAAATTCACCCTTAATGTAAAAGGTAACAAGCTACAATTTGGCCCCGTTTTAAAAACAAAAATAAAACTATTTAAATGGACTCTTCTAAATTCCTCAGGTTCTTTCTTATTAATAATCTACATCTTATTTCAAAAGTGAACAGCTATGGCCCGAAGTGCTTACAAAAATTAAAAGCTTTGCAAAACATCACCTTTTCAATTTTAGACCATTAACTTAGATGCTTTTAATTTTGGACCTGTGCAATCAGTACAAAATCAGCATTCCCTAAACGGGTTTGAGGAGCGCACTCTAGTGGAGTCTATTTAAAATATATTGTGATGTAGTCAGTGCAGTGTAGTCAGAGTTTGGAGAACATGGCAACAGTATTTTGTGATATTTCCCATTGTCATAATGCCTTTGCATCTCCGTTTTATTTTAAAATGTTGCATCATTTGAAAACATGTTTCTTTTGTGTTGTATTAAAATTCTGTGAAGAACAGAGCATTAGAAGAACTTCTTGTACCATTAGCTTAACTTCCATTACAAATTATGAGTGATTTTTGTCCTACAAAAGTTACCATCTTGAAGATACGAGGTTTTGTTCTGATACTGACCATATACCTCTTGAGGATAGATGGTCGTTTTTCCACTGCACATTCGAAACCAAACACTGAAACTGGAATCACCAGTTCTAGCCTTAATTTATTAAGATGCCACACTAAAACATCTGATTTGGCTAATATCTAGTGTTAGCTTAACTTTGTTGGCACATTAAATGAAATACTCCTGTTTACACTCACTAAACTGTAGACAGTTTAACACAGTCATGTGTGGAGTCAAACAAAGCTTAAATATTTCTATGTTAAATGTGAAAATGAGGGGGGGGGGGGAATCATTGTTTTTAGCGTTAGCATTAGCGTCCAAACTAGCTGAGCTCTTTGAAGTAATACAAACACTTCTAATACTAGAAACAGACACATCAACAAACGTTTCGGTGTAAACGGGTCTTGTAACAAAACTTCAATTTAAAAAATAAACGAATTTGTTAATGTATTATTTTCTTCAGCTACAAGTGTTAGCAAAAGCCATTAACTTCTATTATGTTCTGGTATCAACATTGAGGGTACCAAAAGACATAAAACTGGATCCTTGGATACTAAACCAGTGGAAAAAAAAAAACACTGGTGTTACTCTTAAATAACGGTTCTGTATCCACATGCTACATTTCTTTTCATTCAAGTTTTTTCATTCACGCTTTCTAACTCCTTTCATTAAAAATGTCCCTCTCACACATACCACTAACGTAATATATGTGTAGTGTAGTAATCATCCACTCCAACTGCAGTTCTCTGGAATATTCCAAGACAGAAAATAAGGTGCAACAAGGAAAGAAGAAACAATGAAAATTGTACAAAAAAAAAGGTATTCAGCTTCAGTCTACCATTTCAAAGGCTTTCCAGATTCATCTGGCACAAGACATTATTGCAAAAATTCTTCTCTTCAATTACATGTATTCATAAAAAAAGAGGTTATATTACAGTCAAACCATCTCCACATTTTATCCTCTGTCCAGTCCTCAAAGTGCACAGATCAGTAGCATCACAATGATTATCGAGCCACTGTGATTTGCATTAAAACACAAGCACATTCACCTCCATTTCAGCTCTATTCTCTTAACACTTAAGGCATGTTCAATACAGCACCACTAAAGCTCAACACAACCTCCACAGCCTCTGCTTCACTGAAGATATTTCCAATGATATCTTAACAAAACAAAACAGCACATAGTTTAAGACTGGACACTAGCTTTTGTGTTGAGTGATTGGAAACTGGCTTAGACTTTTTCAGCCATTAAAATTACTGCAAATGTTGTGCTAATGGGAATAAGGAGGTGCAACTAGCAATTTTAAAAACAGATTAGAGCTAGGAGTGGGTGACATGGCAATATTTTATCATGGCAAATACGATACATCGAGATTGAGTTTTGTCAGCGGATGACGCAATGAAATACTGGTTAACGGCACACTTCATAAAAACTCAGACACATGACCACTGTAAACAAGTGAACACGTAAATCATATTAAACGTGTGTGAAAAACACAGCTGATTCAATGTCAGACCCTTTACATCACATCATTTAATTTCTTCTTCTGGTTTGTCACAAAACAAGTGGTCAGGTGTGAAGCTGTTACACTTTTGCCATATCGCCTACCCCTACGTCTTACAGCACACCCATGGCCTGGTCCTCACAGTGTGTGTGTGTGTGTGTCCTTGCAGGTTCTGCTCCAAACAATCACTAAAGCACCTACATCAAATAAAGATTACATTCACATACACAGACACACGATGTGAACGCGAAACCAATGCCGTTATCAATCACAGTCCATTTGGTATCTACCAATAATTCATAGCATCTCAGTATTATTTCACAAACGTCAAAAATGTGCACATATCAGTGGGCAATGGTGAATATAAAATTTAAGGTGCTTAAGGTATTCTTTAAAAGAACCGTAGAAGAGTTCCAAGAACATTTTAGAGCTTATCACTTGTATAAAAGCGTATCTACACCTTCCAAAGTCTTTCACTAATGCTTACCCCTCCCTAATGTATCACCACGTCCACCTGACTCTCAGTACGATGTAAACAAGGAAAACGAAAAGCAAATAAAACACAAAATGGCCGATACATTAAAAGACAAGGAGTATACAACATATTTACAGACTATAGATACTCTACTGTATATCATGGGTTATATAGGTTGTAATAACTGGACTGGATTATACTGTGTTATAAAGTTTTATCTTTATATGTTATATATCCTTTCTAGTGCTCTGTAAGGAAATCTACAATTTCTATAAACGCTCTGAAATCTCTTTTCCTCTCCGTACAGAGGCTCTTTAAAGGTCCACCAAGTGACATCAGCAAGGTCACGTCTTGGAAACATTAAAAAGCCTTTTCCCACACATATATATCCATCTGCTTTAGCTGATTATATTCACGAGGAGGTAGATGCAGGGGAGTTTGGTGTGTTATGAAGGTTATGAAAAACCTGATGTTTTAAAAATGACAAGCTAGTGGTTTTGGCGGCTTCATATTTCAGTGGCAGCCCAATTGAGTGTTGTCCGGCCCTTTTGTTTATATGAAGGCAGCTTGTTTGTACGCCGATGATTCGGCTTTACTGACCCATAAAGATGTCCCATTAACATAAGGCAGAGGTAGAGAGGATTTGTACTGTGAAACTGTGTAGAAAATTACGTAAACACAACATACAACACTCACGATCTATGATCATTTGATCAGAACAGGAGCAATCTCTAGGTTTACTCTCGCAAGCTGTAGCCCATCTGTTGATACACAATTTATAGCATCACCACTCACTAGAGGTAAATGGGTGTGGACCATTGTAGTATCTGCAAAATGTGTGTTTGTGATTTGTGTCTACTTTAAAAGGTCAACAATACGACTTAGTGAACCTTTAAAGCGTACGTAAGTCTCCACATGATAAACATCTAAAGTGCAGAGCATGCCGAAGCTTCATGAAGGGACCGTACCATGCACTAAGCATTAGTTACTTCTGCGTTAGCTCAAATTGTTTGTATGACGTTATGTAAAATGTAAATTGGTATCACTCAATTATTAGATTTTCATGAATAGTAAATAACCTAAATGAGTAATCTCATAAATAACGTTGACTTTGGAATGAATCTGAACTCGGAATAAGGCTAAATGAAAGACTACATAAACATTACAATATTAAAAGAGTTGTACCATTAATTATTAAAGGTACAGGACAAAAAAACAATGTAACATTGTACAGTATGTTCATAGTGGATTATATTGCTCTATTGCTGTGCAAGGAACTGTATATCCTCAGAACTAAAAATAAGTAAATGGAGCAAATTCCAAGCGTATTTCACTCACATTGACGGCCGCTACACAGCCTGATATTTATAAAGTGCTGTTCTACTTTTTTTTCTTTTTTAAAGACAATAAATGATACACTAGTGTGTTTGCTAGCTTCTGTATCATAAGTGCTTTTGCTGTTTACAACTTTCTTCTCTCCCACCTATGCACAGCACAGGCCATAAAAATGTATACATGCCATGAAACCATGTGAAACTCTACCAAACAAACAAACAAAAAACCTCTAGAAAGAATACAACATAAATAATAAGGTGCGGGAGTGATTATACAGGGTCTAACTGGAGTATGAGCACACAGGGTTTGGTTACTGCAACATAAGACAAAAAGAGTTCAGGGATGCAGGGATTTGGTTATTTATGCGTCAACTACATGATTTCCAACTCAACGTTTTTGCAGTACCCTTTGATCACATAGCGCCCTCTTCCGGCGGGAGTCGGGAGCTCGCCTGTGGTTTCTCTGCCATTACACTGAGGTTTGTCCTGTTTTAGCTTCCATGTTCTCACTTGTGGAAACAAGAACGCCACTCCATCTGCAAAGTTCCTTAAATCTGTAAAACTAACACGAGCAAGCCTCGTACCACAGTCCCGCTTCTGAACTGATGCTAATGCTAACTTCTTTGTAAAGTACTCAGGCTGAAGTAACATGGTGAAACTTTCACACAACTGGAGTCGAAACACAAAAATTAATTTCCCTTGCATCACGTAAAGCCCAAGCCTTGTGCAACTTATTTAAAACCTCCCTCTGAAAGTCAATCACAATGGTTGCGGCGTCACAAATCATTTCCTGTAACAGCAAGTAGAGATGATACAATTTCATCTGACACATCATGGACAAGGAAATAAAAAAGAGGACAGAATAATGCCTCTTGGAATAATGATGGTTATCTGCTGGTAGCCAGTTAAACAGTGTATCAGTTATAACCAGCTACGATACATATAATCCTTTATTTAGGCTTTGCCTCAAGCATGAAATTTTAGCTAAAGGTTAATTGGCATATAAATATTTGTGATCATTTGTCTTTAATTTGTTTACTACTAATATATTTACTTTAAAATTACAGCTTCGTTGTGATGCTTCGCTGACCTGTAACAGGGAGAATAGAGCCTCTGTCATTGCTACTCTGGGCTCAGCATCGCAGAAAATGCACTATGTAACTTCTGGAGAAGAAGAGGAAACCACAATCCACACTGATTAGTACAGTGCTGTAAAACTTAATTACAATAGAGGGAGCCCAAGGTGCAAAAGATTAAAAAAATAATAATAATCTTACCTAGCATTTCTTTAAGTAACTGGTCAACTACAGTTTTGAACCCTAGTGCTTTCCACATGGTACACTGACCATCAGTTTCCTGGATGAGCATACTGTACCACATCAGAGTCCTCGGGCAAGATCACATTAACCTGTATCTGTGAGCTATTCAAATTGTTCAGATTTGCTCTGAATAGTGTCTGCTAAACGTCGTTACTGAACGAGCTACATGCAAATGTTTTTGACTTTAACGCTAGTTTTTTGACTTTAAGGGTACTTTGTACCCTGCACAAGTCGCCTGAAAGTTGCAACAGGTGAAGTCAGCCTTAGGCCCAGACAGAAGCATGAGAACCTAACCAGGAAGGTGCTAGTTCCTTTGCTCATAAGAGCAAGGACACATCAACAAAAATGAGAAAATATTTCTTTGATTATTGTGAATAGCTAATCTCAACATATAAAATATCTCTACGAGAACGCCGAGTCATCGCTTGCACAGCATCAAATGATCGTACAGTGTCACACTGTCAAAAAAACGCCCGCTGCATGTGTCAGACTTGGTTCAGGTCAGAAACATCTCGCGAGGCGCTTCATCTTCCGATGCAATGTCTGCTTTGGGTTCGAAACAATGCGAAAGAGCTAAATGCACGGCCACGCTGTTAGTTGTTGTTTGAGCCGACCCTTCCGGTGGAGAAGAGGGGAGGGGGAGGGGGGAGAGCCCCGGTGGAGTGGAGAAGGGGTAAGGAGAGGGGGCTGGACACTTGGGTGGGAGGGCTGACGGAGCGACCCGTCAGAGGGTCGGGAGACACGGGGTCCAGTCCCAGGGGGTTGCTGTCACTCTCCAAGGGGTTGCTGACTCTGAAGCATTTCTCCTTGTGGGCCTTGAGCATGTTGGAGAAGCGGAAGCGCTGACCGCACACGTCGCAGGGGTACGGCTTCTCTCCGGTGTGAGTGCGCCGGTGACGCTTCATGTTGGGCCGGCTGGTGAAGCTTTTCCCACAGATCTCGCAGATGTACGGCTTCTCTCCTGCAGCAGACAGGGAAAGCGGGGCATTAGTTCACTAAGGGTTCCACAGCACATTAAATATGGTGAGAGTATGCTCATGTGTGGCTTTTAAATTTAATTTCTTGCATGTTTTAATAGATTATACCTGTTGCCCACAATGGATGAACCTTAGCGTACAAGGACTGACTAATAATAAGGGGTTCCTACAGACATTTAACATTTTATTTGCTTTATTTTCCCTGTCCTAAAGCCAGAACCTGTGGAAGTGCTTTATTAGCACATTTATCTGCCTTCCCTTCATTAACCTTGATAAAGGTCATGTAAAAGCTCCTCGGCATAATGATGACTGGCTGAATTGCAAGGTTGTGTGCATAAAGCATCATCTCAAGCGAGCAGTGCCCTGTTACCAGTGTGGGTCTTCATGTGTTCGTCGAAGTACTGCTTCATGTTGAAGTCTTTGCCGCACCATTGGCACATGAACTGCTTGTGTCCGATGTGGATGCTCATGTGAGAGCGAAGCTGGTATTTATACTGGAAACGTTCACTGCAATTCTGCACAGAGCACAAGCACAGGCATGGATTAGACTCACAGTGACTTCCATCATACACTCAACACAGAGAGTCCAGAGCCAGCAACTGGGTTCAAAACACTAGAAATCCACATTCACATTCCACTTTTCTTTTGTGTCTATCTACTTTTCCAGACCCACAGAGTTGGGATGTCTTCTCACAGTGGAAGGATAGGCACAAACCCCTCTGGATTTGTTCAGATCTGAAGCCAGAGTACAGCTCGGTTTTCTCCTGTTTCTAAAGAGCAGAGAGCTGTTTATCTGATGGTGCAGGTTTTGGAGAAGACACCAAGTTTTCTCTTTATGTTTAAATCATTTTTAAACCAGCTCTTTTTCGCTTGTCTTCCTTTGACTAGGTCCTTTTTGGTGGATTATCCTTCACGGAATCTCCTGAGAAATGTCTCCTGAAAATGACTAACTTGTCCTAGTCTGATCCAGTCAATATCAGCGTACCATACACAACACAAAGGCCTGTAGCTGAGCAGCGTGTGTATAACACTCACCTCACACCTGAACGGCTTCTCTCCAGAGTGCTGCAGAGAGTGAACCTTCAGAGACATACTGCGCTTAAAAGATTTCCCACACGTCTCGCAGGTGAAGGGCATGTCCTTGGTGTGAGCTGTGGGCAAGAACACGGCTCCGGTTACTTCAGCACTTCTAGAGTAATACAGGGGTTTGGAAAGGTTTGAATACACCACGTTTTCTCAATAACAATAAGGCAACACATTCTCTACCAAGGACTTTTTAACTTAAATAGTAATGAATTACACACACTACTATAGAACAACAGAAAACCGTGGACTAACTTTAGCACACATTAGGACACGTTGTGTGTGTATTAGGGCAAATAAACAGCATTGTATTGGACTTATTAAGAGTGTAATATTTGGGCTTCTCTGGTGTACGAGAGCGAAGACGACTGGGCGCTGCAAAGGTGCGGAATTTAATCCCTCAACCACAATTATCCCCCTTTTTTCCTCTTTCAGCATTCACAGTTCTCACCTAAAAACAAGATGTGCCTTACTTCTTTCCTAAACCTTATATTATGAATAAATCCATCACTGTGAGGAGAACAAAGTGCCCTATGTCCCTCGCTGGACAATGGCTGAGGCTTACGCAGGAAGGAAGTACTTGTAGATAAAAGATTTCCTCCCGTCTGTCAGGGGAGATTAAACAACACAGGCTCTGTTTTTTTCTGCTGTGTCTGCTGCCCACTGCTGAGACAAGGTCACTGCAGCCCTCCTCCAGCTGGACACTCGGCTCTCAGACCGGACTTAGGGAAGATCAGGCTTCAGCAGATGAAAAGGAACTTACTGTAAGGAGCCCAGGACCGAGGTGTACTGTATTTCACAAGTCTAATGTCTGTTGGAGATTGTCCGCCGCATATCAGTCCTATGTAACAAAATATCAAGATCAATCTTTTGTTTAAACCCCGCCCCCCCCCTGAAAAACACCAATGTTTTACAAGCTGCATTTTTATGAATGATAATTTGGATCAATTTTCCCGCAGACCCAAAGACACACTCAGATCAAACAGAAGCCAAACGTCAGCTCATCAGTTCACCTCTAACCCTAAACCTTTCTGTTCTCTTCTAGGTTCTTAGAAACATTTATTCATTCATTCATTCATTCATTATCTGTAGCCCTTATCCAGTTCAGGGTTGCGGTGGGTCCAGAGCCTACCTGGAATCATTGGGCGCAAGGCAGGAACACACCCTGGACACACCCACGCCAGTCCTTCACAGGGCAACACACACTCAAACATTCACTCACACACACACACACCTACGGACACTTTTTTTTGAGTCGCCAATCCAATTACCAACCTGTTTTGGACTGTGGGAGGAAACCGGAGCACCCGGAGGAAACCCACGCAGACACAGGGAGAACACACCACACTCCTCACAGACAGTCACCCGGAGGAAACCCACGCAGACACAGGGAGAACACACCACACTCCTCACAGACAGTCACCCACAGGAAACCCACGCAGACACAGGGAGAACACACCACACTCCTCTCACAGTCACCCGGAGGAAACCCACGCAGACACAGGGAAAACACACCACACTCCTCACAGACAGTCACCCGGAGGAAACCCACGCAGACACAGGGAGAACACACCACACTCCTCACAGACAGTCACCCACAGGAAACCCACGCAGACACAGGGAAAACACACCACACTCCTCTCACAGTCACCAGGAGGAAACCCACGCAGACACAGGGAGAACACACCACACTCCTCACAGACAGTCACCCAGAGGAAACCCACGCAGACACAGGGAGAACACACCACACTCCTCACAGATAGTCACCCGGAGAAAACCCACGCAGACACAGGGAGAACACACCACACTCCTCACAGACAGTCACCTGGAGGAAACCCACGCAGACACAGAGAGAACACACCACACTCCTCACAGTGGAGCTGTGCCACCGTGCCGCCCTAAAAACGTTTAAATTTGTCTTAATAAATGTAGTGATACATAACTGGTGCCCCCTCCAGGGTGTGTTCCTGCCTAGCGCCCAATGATTCCGGGTAGGCTCTGGACCCGCTGCGACCCTGTGAACTAGATAAGGGCTACAGATAATGAATGAATGATATCCAGGTACATGCTGAGGACCACTGAGGCACCAAAAGTGCCCTCTTAAGTGGCAAAAATGAGGTGCTGCCCTCAAATAAATAACTTATTGTGCCTTTTCTTTATATAAATGATGATGATGCGCCCTCTACAGCAAGAAAATTCCATGATGTGTCCTAAGAACTGCCCTTATATCGTTACATCGTTGGTTGTGGCGCGAGAGTGGGACCCCGTGTCATGCACTAGGAGCCCTTTATATTTTTTCCCCCCTGTCCTTCAAACAGAGTCCATCACTGCTCAGGACTCACCGACCATGTGTTTCCGGACATGTGCCATGGTGTAGAACTTCTTCTCGCAGATCTCGCAGGAGAACTTCTTTTCTGCATAGCCGTGGACGATCTTGTTGTGTTCGTGTAAGGACCACAGCTTCTTAAACGCCTTGCCACATGTAACACACTGAGAGGGAAGTGTTTAAAGGATTCATTGAAAGGATTGATCAGTTATTTTCGTTATGAAACAGCTGTTATACTGACACCTAGTGGCCAGGATGCGTTAAGCATGGACCTCCCATATGGGGGACACACACTTATGTGGAACATAAACTGGTTCATTCAGGGACAACAAAGGAAATACATTTTTTCGTCTCGTTTGTGGTGACTTTGTGTAAATAATGACTTAATAACTTACTAAATATTGTATAAACACAGTGTGACTGAATGCTCCTTTAAAGAGTTCGGCTTCTGTTTACTTCTCAAACCTCCACAAATACTGCACAGAACCCAGAAAGGGCACCTTGACTACAGTGGAAATGGGTCAGTACCAGTGAGCTGATAATAAATAGATGTTAAACGCATTTGCTTCTGTTAATGCATGGACCACTGTCTGCACTCGAAGCGTTTCTGTGGAGGAAATGACTCGGCAGTCCCGGTTTAATGGCAGGATCCAGCTGTTCGTGCAGTCAACAGAGCACACGCAAACACACACGCGCTCAGGCCACACGCGCTCAGGCCTGTCCTCCACAGAGAATGAGAGATTTAACCTTGTCTAAGCTTTTCTATGAGAGACTGAAGATGATCAGGTGGTTCCACACTACTAGATGTTCTGGTAGGCCCTGTTTAGACCTGTACTGCGTAGATATACCTGTATGCTCTTCTCACAGTTGGTCTGGTGGTGAAGCAGCAGCTCGCTCTCCAGCAGGAAGCGCTTGCCACATTTGTTGCAGATCTGCATGCGGTTGTGGGTCACGTTCATGTGTTTCTCCAGGTACCAGCGGTTATTAAAGATGCGTGGACATTTCTTACAGGGGAAGTGCTGCTTCTCCTCCAGCTTCACCTTCTGACCTGCGCTCTCCTGCTCCTTCTTCTCCTGTCGGATCTCCTGACCTGGGGCTAGAGATAGAGCAGTACACAAAGTCACGTCATGACACCTCGTTTACTTAGACGGGTGGAAACGGTAGAGGCTGCTTACTGTGTTAATTAGTTTGTTAATCAATTAATCAGAAAAAAAAATATACCTGGGGCCAGTGAGGCGCTGACCAGGCCCTGGCGCAGTGACATAGCGGCGCTTGCCCTCGTTCTATGTCGAGGTCTGACCTCTATGGCCTGCCCCATCTCTGGGATACTGAGGTCACTCTCCTCCTCCTCCTCCTCATCTCCTTCATCGTCATCTTCTTCACGATCCCTCTCATCCTCACTGCTGATTTCCATCTCTTGCTCTTCTCTCTGCTCATACTCCTTCACAATTTGTCCAGCGTCCCCAGCGCCGCCCCCCGCGCTGGGTCGACTCTCGCGGCAGTGTGTCAGCAACGAGGAGATTTCGGAGGCAATCACCTTGCCGTCTGACCCTTTGGAGACGTTCAGGGTCTGGTTGTTAAGGTTGACCTCCACGATGATTTGCTCCCTGTTAAAGGAGGCAGAGCTTTCTTGGGGGTCCCACAACTTCCTGGCTTTCCCTGCCCTCCGCCCGGCACAAGCCCCTCCCTCCCGCCCCCGTGGTTTGTCCCCCTCCTATCTCGTCCTTTTTGCAGAAGTGTTTGGTTCCTCCATCCACCAGCCGTTACGGAAAAGGGGCCACTCCCTTCTCGGGCAAAAATGTGACCCCCCTCCTCCTCCTGCTTGACCTCGCGGTACAGTTGACCACAGCGCTCGTCTTGGCTGCCCATGGTGTCTCTGGAGCGCAGCGATGGCTGCTGATGAGTTCGCGACAGGATGTGGCAAGTTCACTCATCTGGAGCACGGACGCGGCTCGCAGCACGTCCCGGACTGTCCTTCCCGTCACGAGCAGCTTGGACGTGTAGATGAAGTTGAGGATCTGCTGCAAGCCCTGGTTGGTCAGTGCCTCCAGCGCAAGGTTCACTCGCCGCAGCTCTTTCCCCCGAGTGAACAGCGCCTGGAAGAAGGGGCTGTGGGCGGCCAGCACGCCCTTGTGGGCAGGGAAGGTGCTGCGCTGAGGCACCAGAACGAGGTCCACGTCGCAGAGGTCCGGCTGGAAGAGGCGCTGCTCGTTCAGCCTGTCCATCAAACGCGTGAAGTGCAGCGCCGCATCCTCCACCAGTGAGAACTCAGCCCAGGGGTGGTCAGCGGTCTTCTCCACTATTCAGCTGAGGAGGCAGGGAACAGAGCGGTGAAGATCTATTAATGTCACACTCTCTATTAACATCCATCCATTTCTAGGGTAAGGAAAGAGATCAGCTCTCCAATTTCTTTCCCA